>NW_005841853.1:1216463-1239484 GCF_000455745.1 Alligator sinensis
TGCCACTGCCGCTGTTCCTCAGCCCCGAGCTGGTGTGGGGCCCAAGCTGAGCAGTGGGGGCACAGAACAAACTGTGCGGCCCAAGTGATCAGGGGGTGGGGCTACCCATGTGGCCATTGGCAATGCATAGGGGGTGCATGCAGGTGTACGTGCATTCCCTGAGATCGGTGGTGCACTCCCTGAAAGAAGCACCACCAACGCTGCCGACGGTGCCTGTGGATGGTCTGTGCTCGCCACCACCCCCCTTGCTGCCAACACAGCCAATGGCATCTGTGGGTGGTTGCTGATCACCACTGGCCTCCACCAATGCTGCTGGCAGTGTATGTGGGTGGTCTCTGACTGCCGGATGGCACTTGCTACCCCATCCCCCCACCCCACCACTGACACCACCACAGCTGCCTGCGGGAGCTCCCTGCTTGCTGCTGCCATGCCCCGGCTGCCACTGCCACCTGTGGGTGGTCACCATAACCCACTGGCCACCAAGGGCATGCGTTGTTCATGCATGCAGCAAAACTTGGTAAGCAGTCCTCCATCAGAAATAATTGCCCACTCTTGAGCTAGATACTCCTATCTGTATCTGTATCTATGAGGTCCTTTCCCCTGGTTTAGCCCAAACTACAAGTATATTTTGGAACAAACCCTAAGCCTCATCTTTATTAAAACATGTTGGCATAAAAAGCTTTTGCTTTGCTTGGCACCCTTGGGCTTGATCTTGCTTCTGTTGAAGAATAATTGATTGATAATATCTCATTAGGTCAAATGTAAAAAGGTCAGCCCCCTAAATAATATTGTAAATCAAGTTCAGTTAAATGAGAAATCATCCACTTGAAATTAAATAACAGTATAGAAGTTCATCTTTCATTAACCGAATGTAACAAAATATTTCCAGGTCAACTGCTCTAGATGTTTTGAAATGATTCTGAACGGTCATGGCTCTAGTCCAGCTAATCATAGTTAGCAATCAGCACGCACATAGTCCCATCAAAATCTATGACACCATGGAATCATAGAAAATTAGGGTTGGAAGGGACCTCAGAAGGACATCTAGTGGAACTATCTAGGTGGTCAAAGCAGGACCACTCCCAGCTAGCCAAGACTTTGCGAAGCCGGGCCTTAAAAACCTCTAAGGATGAAGATTACACCACCTCTCTAGGTAACCTGTTCCAGTGCTTCATCAGCCTTCTAGTGAAAAGTTTTTTTCTAATATCCAACAAAAATCTCCCTTGCTGCAACTTGACACGGTTGCTCCTTGTTCTGTCATCTGCCACCACTGAGAACAGTCCAGCTCCATCCTCTTTGGAACCACCCTTCAGTACGTTGAAGACTGCTATTAAATCCTCTCTCCATCTTCTCTTTTCCAGACTAAATAAACCCAGTTCCCTCAGCCTCTCCTCATAAGTCATGTGCCCCAGTCCCCGAACATTTTTGTTGTTCTCCACTGGACTCTCTCCAGGTTGTCCACATCCTTTGTATAATGTGGTCCCAAAACTGGACACAGTACTCCAGATGTGGCCTCATCAAGCAGAATAGAGAGGAATGATTACTTGCCTCAATCTGCTGGCAATGCTCCTACTAATGCAGTCCAGTATGCTTTTAGCTTACTTGGCAACCAGAGCACACTGCTGTCTTATCTGTCTTATTGTCCACTGTAACTCCCAGGTCCTTTGCTTCTGAGATGCTGCTTAGCCAGTTAGTCCCCAGACTGCAGCAGTGCATAGGATTGTAATGTTCTAAATGCAGGAGTTTGCACTTGTCCTTGTTGAACCTTGTGAGATTTCTTTTGGCCAAATCTCCAATTTGTCTAGGTCACCCTAGCCCTAGCCTCCAGTGTATTTACAACACCCCCAGCTTGGTAGCATATTCAAACTTGCTGAGGGCGCACCTCATCCCATCTTCTAGATCGTTAATGTAGATATTGAACAAAACCTGCCACAGGACCAACCCCTGGGACACTCTGCTTGATACCGGCTGCCAACTAGACGGTGAGCCATTGATTACTACCCACTGAGCCCGACAATCCAGCCAGCTTTGTATCCACCTTAAAGTCCACTCATTCAACCCATACCTTCTCAGCTCACTTTCCAGAATGCTGTGGGAGACAGTATCAAAAGCCTTGCTAAAGTCAAGGGCCACTCCTTTCTCTGCATCCACAAAGCCAATTATTTTGTCACAGAAAGCAATCAGGTGGTCAGGCATGACTTGCCCTTGGTGAATCCATGTTAACTGCTCCTGATCATCTTCTTCTCTTCCAAGTACTTAGAAATGGATTTTTTGAGGACCTGCTCCATAATTTTTCCAGGGACTGAGATGAATCACATGCACATGCTTAAGTGCTTTGACAGATCAGGGCCTGGATTCATGGGATTTTCAAATTGCCTGTGAAGAAGAAATACCTGGTAGAATCCCATATGTATTCTCTGTAGGATTTGGTCTGATTTTGTGTTGTGTGTGTGCCCTTAGTTATCAATGACTTATCTGAAGTGTGAAGTGCAGCAGAAATGCAACACAGAGTTTGTTCTTTCTTGTCAGAGAAACTTAGAGGGAGTGTTATCAAACTGCCTAATTGCAAGATGTCCTTAATATTTTATTAACAGAGAGAAGTATCAGGTCTCCTGGCATCTTCATGAGTAGGATTATGGACTGATTGCTGGTGTGGATGACAGGGCCCTATAGTGAAACCCATAATTTTATATTGCATTCCTCTAGTGATGATAACAGTTCTTCACATTTAATAGCACCATTTCAGTTGTAGAATCTTGTTAACAATTGTGGCCTCAGATAGATTTTTATGAGCCTGGAGTTTTCTTATTTCAGTGGTGTTGACAAGAAATTACTATAAGGTTTGCATTTTTTTAAGAGATCAATTCCATTCAGCTAGACATTCCCAAATGCTGTCTGGGTGGATAAAGAGGAGTGCTAATATAAAAGTGCAGTTTCCTAAACTGAAATTAAAAAAAAAAAGATTAAATCTAAAGTGAAAGTCAATGCATATTTAAAGGCACAGTTCTCTAGATCATGATGTTTCATTTCCTGTTTGACAAGTTACAATGGTTGAACTTTTAGCAGTTGAGTTATGGTACTCTGCTATGGTGCTCAGTGCTCATGGGTATGCAGTTTGAAACTTTTAGGTCTGGCCACCACCATGACTGACAGAGGCAATGAGGGAAGTCTCTACTCTTGATCAGCTTATTCTAGATCAGTTGGAAAAATCAGCCTGGAGCTGGGAATGTATTGTGTCATCCCCTTGATAATGCTGGAGAATTGTAAAAAGGGCTATTTCAGAGACAATCAGGGTCTGGAGCTGCATAATTTACTGTCAACAGACAACAGTTAATTCATGGTGCATTGTATAAGTTTCTAACTGTCAGTGGATAGTGAATAAAAACATATTTCCATAAGAAGACTAGAGAAAGATCAATCAGTACTTCCCTCCTCTAGTTATAAATGGTTAGGGAATTAGGATTACAGGGACACAGCCTGAATTCCTGGGCCCTTGTGGACCTTACTGCTCGGGGGCGGGACACAGAGCTATCAAGTGCAGAAATGAGATGCGGGAGCGACACTGACCTAATTTCATAAGATACCATACATCTCTACACAGGTGGCACAAACTTTCTATGGTAAAATATAACAGAACCAGGTACAGCAACAGACTTACACCAGCAGATTCCCTGTTTACCCCCCTCATTTTTTCAAACCATTTTTTTCACAGCAAAATAATGTAAATTAACATACGGCATAACTCTCTCCCTGTTCTCCTGTCCTGATTTGCTAAAGAGAGCTTTGTGTTTACCCTCTGCCCCGTATTTACTCTCCCTTTTATAACATCAATGTATCTCCTCCATATACTGCAGACTTGACAAAGTAGATAAAGTTTTGGTGCATCAACATAGGGCTGCTTAATTTCAGAGCAAATCATGGCTGCCCTTGGTACTGTATTGGGGGAAGCAGAAACTTTCAAAGGAGCCCAACAGCATTAGGGGATTAAATCCCTCTGAAATTCATTGAGAACTTGGCACCTCACTTCCTTAGAAAACCCCCGGCCAAATACCCCTAAGTAGGTCTTCTTCAACATAGCCATGTGATGGCTTGAATCTGTAAACTTTTACTCGGATGAGTAATTCTGACTCATGCTGTCAGCCCCAGTAACTTCAGTGTGACTGTTGATGTGAACAACAATTTGCAGAAGCAGGTCCTAAGTGTAAAAACACTTCAATAGTAATTGGAAAAATTAAGACACAGATACTTGGTCAACACTAGGGTCCAACACACAGAGATGCTCAGTAATCTTTTGGGCAAATTCAGCTTCCTTTTGGACTTGAGTAGGTGTTTCAGGCACTCAGCATTTGGGAGGTTCAGACCCAGAAAGTCTAACAAAAAGCCACACATGGCAGGCAATGTATCTGTTGTGTGGGGTTTTTTTTAATCTTTCTTAAAAGCATGGATTAAATGTATTGAATTGATTCATTCACAAGGTCAGAAAGATGTTAGAAACCAGGAGAGGCTGAAGGCAAAATCTGCAAGGTGCATTGTGTAGCTCTAATAACTGTAACTTGGCATGCTTGTTTTCTTAGGAAACTCTCCAGGATCAAACTCATTCTTTTCAAAGGCATTGCAGCTATTCCATGCAAAAGTTTTCAGCTTCACTGAATTTAACTGCTAGGAAGAAGTAAGAGTGGAGCTCCTCCTCTCCCACCTGAGAGAAGAACAATCTAATGGACTGAGAGAACTTTATTTAGCACAAATGGTGACTCTTGTATACTCTGACCCCAGCAAGACCAGACTGAAGAATAATATTTATTTATTTTCTTTTGAAGTTTCACCGTGGCACTTCCCACCTGGGAAACAGCTGAACAGTCAGAGTGAGCCCCAGGAGCTACTAAACCCGCCTCCCAGAATGTCAATGCTTTAGGCAACTTCAAAAGCGAGACAACTCAACTATTCTTTCCGAGAGGATTATGGAATGGTAACACCAAAAAAAAAAAATCAAAAAAAAAAAAATCAAGTCATCATTGTCATAGTGCGACAATCACAGCATTGCTTCTGTTGGGCAAATAGTCAATTCACAGAGAGAAGGCATCATCAGGACAGACACAAATGCTGTTATTACCCATTTTAAGTAATAAGAGAAGGTTGCATATCGAGCAATTACACCTTTTCATTACGTCCTAACCCCTCACAGCAGGGAAGCACACTTATGCCTGCATTACATATACAAAAGCTTTCTGCTCCAAAAAAGGAAAAGAAAAGATGTGGAGAGGGGGGGATGGAAAAAAATAAATTGGTCTTACCGGCACGTTATGGCACCAACTCGCTTGAAGGAATGTTGCCTTTACAGGTTTCTCTTTTAATTATCCTAGAAGCAGGAGGAGAGGGGAAAAAAATAGAAGAAGCAGGATTGTTACATTAGCGTGTGCTAGAATCTTTTCAGTTTGTCGCAGAGTAGAAAAAAAAAATATTAAAAAAAAGAAGAAAAAAAGAAAAAAAAAAAGAAGGCTCAGTCATTTAAATTTGCTGTCAGTTCAGCCTGCATCACTCTGTCCCGCCCCTCTTCCCACTGGGTTCTACCTGCAGGGCTGCAACTGACAGCGAGTATGCAAACAAAAAAAAGGCAAAAAGCATGCTGGGACCATGCTGTCTGCTATCTGTCTCTCTCTCCACTCCTGAGGACTAAAAATCATTAGTGGAAAGGGTTTGTTATTTGTTTGTTTGGGGGGGCTCCCTTCCCCCCCCCCCTTAGTTTGCTTCTTTGCATGAAATTTCATTTCATTTGAACTGATGAGACATAGCACGCACCAGAGAGAAAGCGTTATTCAGGATTTCCAGCTTTAAAGTGCACTCGATCTGATTGATTTTAATAGCATATTCTCTGCGGATACACCCATGCTGGAAATACAAAATTGTGCCTCTAGAAATACGATGCACCCATTGGGGGTGCGTGCATGTTGTATTTCCATTCAAAATCTTTTGGGTGGAAAGTGGCCAAAGACGATAAAGTAGCAAGCTTTTCAGGAAAACAAGTGAGAACTCCTCTGGCACAGAGCAGTTGCCAGTTCTGCTTGCTGTCTGCTTTCTGTTTTCATTCTGAACTTGCTAAAAACAGACGTAACAATGACAGTAACAGAAACAGGAGACATAATAAGGAAAACCAGTACAATGCATAAAACACAATGGGCAAATGTAACAACACATGTAGATAAAAGCACTTATTTCTTTTTTATTTTTTTTTGGTGTCTAAGTGGCTTCAGGCACCTAAGTAGAATCCTATTCCAGCCTGTTCGAGTGCCTGAAAAAACATTAACACAAAAGATGGGTGGGTCCTCGCCCTCCTCCTCACTGCTTTTTGCAACCTCGGCAAAGACGTTGGCACGTTACAAAAGTAGAGGCATCAGTGCTATATCAGAAACTTGAGCAGGCTGGAATAGGCTCATACTTCAGTGCCCATGTCCAGTTCAATGCCTAGAAGTTGGAGTAGGATCTGACCCTCTTTATTTCACAGGATGTGTTAAATCTGCGTCTCAAGTTCAAAGTCAGTACGTGTTAGAGAACAATGCAAACCGTCATGGAAGTACAAAAATATTTGATGCAAATTTACACTGGCCAAAGACACGTGCTGTGTCTGTTGGTTGTACAGTTTTTAACAGACTTTTGCAACCAACCTAAGAACGGATACTTCCAAAACAAACAAAAGAAAAACCACACACTGTAACCATGAAAGGATGGCTCTGACCTAATTATAAAGTAAAATTAAAAGAGTGAAATGATCCTTTTCCTTAATGCTTTAGTACTAATTGCTCAGATCATGACACAGTAAATAGGCAAAATTTGTATTCAGTGATTATCCTACTTATGTGTGTAACCAGGAAATAAAAAAGCTGAAATGTAACTCTAATCTCTACTGATACACTGAGTTTGGTCTTGAAATGAGAAGGGACAAACATACTCAATAAAATATATTTGTCATACATAGACAGTTGGGTTATTAAGAAGATTTTCAGAAGCTCTGCAGTACCAAAGTGTATTATATTATTCTTTTACCATGAATGGGTCCAGGACTTTATTTGTCTGAGCAGATGAAATAGTTTCAGTGGGACTAGTCACATTGTAAGTGTTCAAGGATTGGGCCCAGTGTTGGATGTATTGTACAACCTTTGTAGACCTTCCCCGGCTGGGTACTCACAAGGCTGCTCCTTAGGTCACACTATACTTGACTTGGCTCTTAACATTTCCTTGGTCTGTGGGAACTGGGGCACTATTTTTTCCCTTGACACATTTCCTAGACACATGCTCTCTATTGAGACAGAAACTAGGCCTTTGCAACATCTAGCCCCCACTACCAGTGCATCCCTCTCCCTCCAGACTCCCCAGTGCCTGCCTCAGTTTCTCCAGTAGTTCTGAGCTTTCTTTGGGGTTATGTCAGGGCTGTCTAAAGAAGGGGATTTCTATACGTGTTTATTCCTTTGAATCAGAGTCAGTCTCTCTCTCTTTCCCCTCCCATTTTATGGACAATTTTCTTCATCACTCTTGCTCTCTCAAATGGCCAGAGAGCGAGAGAGCCCTCCATTTCTAACCTGTAATCACCGTTGTCACTCTCTCCGTTTCATCAGATATCAGTCCCAGGCCACTACTAAGTTACCTCAGGTCCTACAGTTCAGATTTAAAAATCTGGTTTACTTTGGAGAGCAGTCATCTCTGCCCAAGCATGCTCCATTTATAAAGACAATGAGAGCTTAAGACCCTATATTATTAGTTCAGTGCCAGGTGCAAAGCTCTCTCCCATGTTATCTCAACGTGGAAGCAAATGGGAACAAAGGCAGCAACCAAGCCCTGTATTCAAAGTGGGAGCAAAGAGAGAGCCCTCTGACATCAAATGCCTTCATAAGTTGCACACGGCCAATGCGCATCATTAGCCTTTTTGAATGAGAATATAATGGTGAATGACACTCCCATTGCTTTGAAGCCACATTTTAGAGGCTAAGCAAGTGACAATGTGTCCATTTTTCTCTAGCTTTGGGTCTCCAAGCTTTTCATCCTTTGTCGAAAATTTTGGATCCTCCATGTTCACTCTTTACGTGGAACACAAAAGCTGTCAAAAACTATCCTTGATGCCTTGACAGTGTCTGATCCGTGTTTTCTTGGTACCTTTGTCTCTCTCCCCCCACAACTCACACTGACTCCAACTCATTTGTCTATGTACTCCTTGAAAAAGTCAAGGATGGTTTGTTCTTAGTGCACTTGGCAGTTTAAAAATACAAGGCACTTAAGCCTTCAATATACAAATAATTGAATGACGTCTTTAAACAACGAAGACAGTACACAACACAAATGCTGAAAGAAGCCTGATTTTGCAAGCAGATACAGTCAAGCAAAGTAGCAGATCCATGAATATTTGACCAAAATGGGGAAGAAGTAGTAAAAGCATGTATTTGCAAAAACCTATACTACTGATGTGGAATAAAGGTAAAATCCTAAATAAAAATGTGTTTATATCTATCTATCTATATCCACATCCATATTTTTAATCTATGTCCACACACATACATTATATAATGCACACACAAATACACACACACACACACACACACACACACACACACACACACACACACACACACACACACACACACACACACACACACACACACACACACACGGGAGACCAATTTATATACCAATTCATATATACAAATATATACACACACATACATATCTATCTATTGATCGATCGAACAATCGATATAGATATAGATACAGATATATAGGTCTCTCTCTTTTTTTCCTGGATGATGGGGAAACATCAGGACAAACATTTTGGTCCACAACAGGGCAAACTCCCGTACAAGGCAACAGGACTTGTTACCTCTGTTCTTCTATGATGATGCATTGTTCGAAGTGCAGCAGCCATGTGATAACTAAGCTTGATTAAAGGTTGTAAAATTTGGGCAGTACAAATAAGTCATGTCAGGTACCATGTGTCTGGCAGGCATTGTGCACTATCTTTCTTTGTAGCTATACAATCAGCTTTAATGAAACAATGGTAAATTACAGAGGCATTAATTAGTGGAAGTTGCCGCATCATATAATACCACAGAAGGTGTCTCAGGAAAAGGATTCACATAGGTTAATTAAATAATCTTGATTGCATGAGGCATTTTCTGGCCCCAGTAAAATCAATAGGAGTTTGCCACTGACTTCAACAGGCTGATGATTTAGTGTACTCTATAAGGGCCTAATCCTATGATCTAAGATCCAGTTTCTCAGGAATAATGTTTGCAAACTCAGCAGATAGAAATTTGGCCTGAGATTCTCATTTGCATGAGGCTGCCTAGCAGTAACATGGCATAGACTTGCTCCATAGGCAAAGTAGTAAGAGAGGCCTTTGTATAAATCATTATCAACCCCTCCTGCCAGAAAGAGCCTAACAACAAAGGAGCTGACTATTCATTCATGCTAAATCTCCTTACGCTGCCTTGCAGATGTAGAGAGACCTTAAAGTATAAGTTATATGACAAAGTAGGGCATTGCCTAAATTAAAGTCAGAACCTAGAAATACACATAGGCAATGCATCTGGTTAGAGCCTTCAACCTTGTATATTTTGAGATTTACAGTCTGTATTAACTAGGTCTGAATAGTATAGTCTTTGGAAACTTTGTGTACCGTATATCTTTGTCTAGCAGCAACAGCTTCTATTGCATCTAATTGCTTCTTCCTGCAGCTTTAAATTAAGGGTGGCTTTCTGGTATATTTAATTGCTTTCCCCTGCAGCTCACATGGAAAAGGTAATGTAGGGTGGCTTCTAAACAAAGATATACAGTAATTAAAAGCTTTTTTAAAGGAAGCTTTTTGTGTGGCATCTGCTGCACACTGAATACTTGTTGTACAGTCCGCCGAGTTGCTGAAAACAGTGCATTATTTCACAAGTGTACTGTGGTAGAAATCCTACATCTGACGAGCTGAGCTATATACTTTTCACCAGTATATGACAGGAAAAAAAATCCCCCAGATTACATGAAAATGGTTTGACAATGTGAAAGGTAAGCTGATATATTTCTAATGATAGCTGTGTGTTGAATGACCATCGATACATATTTTCCAGAAGGGGAAATAAAAAAACCACGCGGCTTGTTAGCGCATCTTTTCATGTACAGCTTTCTTTCTACAACCTCCCATATTGGAGGAAGACAATACCTCTGTACATAGGGTGATTTAATAACTGACAGTTACACATCTCAGTCTTTCTCCATTTCCTCGCTTGTAGTTGAATTCATTGTTCATACATTTGTGACGATCCCCTAAGTACACCCTGCTGTCTCATAACAATCAAAAAAGGGCTGGCATAAAAATATCTACAGGATTTGGTACTTTGATAAATTAATCCAGCTTTGCATAATAGCCTTTCAAATGCTTGCGTCTTAAGGCTCTACTCAACAAACTATTCCTAAAAGGGCAGACGCGTAATGTTAGCCAGCTCCCTCCCCACCTGGGAAACAAAGTGAAAGGAAAAGGATGCAACTTCTATTCATAATCATGATTTTTTAGGGGTTCAGCCTAGTGCAGCTGCTGTTCAATTATGTTCAACAGCATGCTGGCCGGTGGTCTGCAGAGAACCAGTTGATCACATGGCAGTGGCTCTTCTCTTTGTTTCCAGCTGCTAAATCGCATCCAAATGCAGCTGAAAAAAATGCACTCAGCAATTTCATAATGTTGACAGATAGTCTACACTCATAGATGAAAGGAGATGCTGTCCATGCGGTTGCAAATGGGAAGGGTCTCCAACAACAACAACGATAACATCTCTTCCCAGGGACACTTTTGTAATCTTCTGTGCTAGTGGTTATGACATAGGGGGCGGGACACAGAACCTGGGGTGACGTTGCTATTTGTCACTTTCTTATGGCATGACCTTGAGCCTCCATTTCTCCATACGTTACGTAGAAATAATATCACAGGTAGAGACGGGGATGACTGGCTGGGCTGCAGCACTGCTAAAGCAGACCTGGGGGTTATTGCTGACCATAAGATGAGATAACAGTGTGCACTTGATGGAAAAAAATGTTAATAGTTTACTGGGTTGTTTTAATGGGAACATCACTTGCAAGTAAAAGGCAAGGTGGTGGTAGCAGGGGGACTTTTCTGATCTATTCAGCTTGGTGAGGTCTCAAGTGTTGCAACTTTTGGTGCCAGAGAGAGGGGTTCACCTGAGACATTTGGGGGCCAGGCAGGGTCAAACCAGGGAGCAGGGGCTCTGGCTGAATCTGTAGCAACTCAGTGTATCTTATAGGCATGCTTGATCTGGATGCTGTGGAACAGAGCCAGGCTGCCCAGTGACCTATGTGTCAAGACACCGGTCCCAGCAGCACACGCCGTGAGATGTGCATTTGAGAAATAGCCGGTGAGGGAAAAAATGGTGAGAGAACTCACCTGCTATTCATAAAATGGCCAGACTTTAGGCTCGTAATGGGGTTCACAGAACCCCGCTTGGTAGTGTCACAAAAAAGCAGTCTGTGAGTTAATGGCGTTATGGGGGACAGTCATGCCACAGCCAGCTGAAGGGATGTTTTAGAGTTGCAGGGTGGGGGCCACAGAGGTCCCACACCCAGCAGGATTTGATTCCTGTAACCATCCCTCCTCTGGCTGGAGCAGAACATACCCAATGGGTCCAGAGATGACCTCCTTGTACTTGCAAAGACTGGCCACTGTCCAGACTGCAAGGGAACTTTGTGGATCCATTCACCTCCTATTAGGCATTAACTGCATTAAATGCTCAGCCCAGAAAACACCCAACAGGGCCAGAGCTCACCTCTCCTCTTTTTGTAAAGAGTGTGCGGGCCGGGAGCGGTCCGAGGCTTTTGGGGGCGCGCGGCGGGGTGTGGCCAGCAGCCCTGGCACGTGGGTCGGGGAATTCGGCACGGCGGACTAGAATTAGGCACGGACGGGTAGAGGTTGATTAAAGATTATTTTACTTACACTGTAGATGGTCGCGGTGCAGGCAGGAAAAACTTGCTTGCGTTGCAGTTACAGACAGACACGTGGAGTTTGCTAGGCTCCACAACACGAACTCGAACAAGCCCCGCAGAAAACTCGAGCCTCTTGAAACAACCCAGACAGAGCTCTGGATACACACACACGGAGTTTGCTAGGCTCTGTGGAACGAGCGCGCAGGGAAGGGTACGTCAAGGGATCAGGTGGCGACGGGGAGAGACTATAGGTTGATCAGGCCCCTATATACTCCTCTAAGGCACACGCGGGGTTTGTTAAGCTCCACAGCGCTTAGAGTTCTCCACGAGATGGATGTGGAGTCCTCCTAAATGAGGTCCTCCCTGGAGATCTCCAGCTTGGGCGGAAACCGCTCAAGCCTCTTATATGGCTAGCAAGCCAATCGCTTGAGCAAGCTATTCCATAGCCGCCACGTGGGAATAATTTAGAAACAGCCAATAGTGGGACACAAATTTACATACGGGTGGTGGGAGCTCCTTTGCACCGGGGTTTTCTCTATGCGACTGAGAATTGCACCGTGCAAAGAAAGCTCCATGTGGCGGGAAATAATTCTGCAGTGCCGAAGCACACACAAAATCATACCCTTTGGGTCATGACAGAGTAAGAGCAGGGCAGCTGTCCAGGCAGCAAGGGAACTTTGTGGACCCATTAACCTCCTATTAGGTGTTAAATGCTCAGAGCAATAGCCTTCAATAGCATGCTTCACTGAGCAGGATTTCTATAATAGCACTGAGGGGGTCAGGGTACACTACACACTGCATTATCCACAATAATGGAGAAGGGAGCACATATACAGCAGACAGTGATCATTCTCCACCGGAGACTGGGATTACCCCGATCTTCCACACCCCAACACACCCTAGCACACCCACCCACCACACCAAATGAAATAGGAGACAACAAACAAAAAATGGTTTCTTTGAATTATTTATTCAATAAAGTTAAAAAAAGAAGAGGTGAGCAGAAGATTGATTCATGCCAGGTTCTGCAGCTACACCTGGTGCCCTAAAACATTCATTGCACACAAATACCTGCAAACTGTCATGATGATGGGCAGACAATGGGACCCAGTACGTGTAATTCAGTGAATCAGCATGTACACGTGACAGATTAATGGCCTCATCGTTGCAAGTTGCAACGCTGCAAACTAAACTACATCAGGATGTGGTTTAGTTTGTAATGGTGAGAACTAATTTAAAACCCGTAAAACTCATGTACGTGTAAAGGGTGATGCCACCAAGCCACACAAAGAGAAATTTTCATCACATGTACATTGTCTTGCCATCATGTGTACAAGTGCCCCTGGAGTCCAGGTGTGAACACTGCAATTCAAGAAAGATGTGCACAAAGAATCCAGTAGATAGCAACAAAAGTGATTAGAAGTCTAGAAAACATTATTTACAAGGAAAGGTTGGAAGAACTGGGATTATTTAGTCTGGAGAAAAGAAGAGGTGAGTGGTAAGGGATTTAGTGAAAGTCTTGAAATACTTGAAGGATGGTTATAAAGAGGATTTTTCTTGGCTATTCTCAGTGGCCACAGGGGATAAGACAAGGGACAATGGTCTTAAGTTGCAGCAAGGGAAATTTTTGTTGAAAATTAGGAAATACTTTCTTATTAGGAGTGTGGTTAAATATTGGAACAGACTACATAGAGGGGCTGGGGAATCTCTATCCTTGGATGTTTTTAAGAGCATATTAGAGAAACATCTATATGGGCTGGCTTAGACAAGGAATAATCCTACCCTGAGCAGTCGATTAGACTAGATGTTTCCCTGAACTGTCTTCAACCTGATTTTTCTATGATCTTATAGATTTGTAAGGTGTTTGGGTGAAAGTGATGCTCAGTATATGTGTTTGGATGGACTGAAAAGCAATATGTCTTTTAACATGGCTTGCAAAATATAACTAATCCCATAGCATACCATAGAAACACTATAAAGTCAACATTTAATGCAGTTTTACTTGTTCCATTCAAAATTTAAGAAATACCACAGTAGTTTGAACAGCTATGGACTACCTGTTTTAAAAGTGCTGATTATATATGCATATTTTATTTTCTCCGATGTTTATCTCCTTGACAGTACACTGAGCCAACCATAAGTTCACAGTATAGCTTACAAACATATTCAAATAGATATTTATAATACACCTCTATGCATAATTCATCTTTGCTTTAGCACTGACTTGATCTGCTCTCTGATATAAGCTAAGCCTCCCCGAAATGGTATTCAGTGCCAAAGTTAAGTGCTTAATCACCTTGCATAACAATAATGTCACTGCTGACATGGAGTCAGTCAGTATGGAAACACACACCTTGTATAAATGACTACTCCTCCAAAGTTCAAGTGATTGGTTAGTGAAGTGATTCAAACTGTTTTAAACCTACCATCCTAGCCTGCAATTTCTGAGCCACTAACCCTTTAGGATTATGAAGCTTATCCCTAGGCAGGCATCACATCATTCTCAGGCTCTAATTTAATGCCTAAGAACGTGATCACTTTGATGGGACCAGCTGTTTCTTCTTCTGCCAAAGGCACTCCAAACACTTTGGCAGCATCCCTAAATGTACTCAGTAAATCCTGACACATATGATAGGAGTGTTCGTTGAACTCTTAGTCAAAAAAGACATCCTTGCAATGCAGCACTGACCCTGCAATTTGGTTTTTGTATTAACACCTTATTGAGGCAATCTCTGGGGAAACCAAGAGGACTGAAGAAGGCACAGATGACAGATCTCACCTGAACAAATCTTGCTTTCAAATTGAAAACCCACTCACCACGTCTATACGAGATGCTGATTGTGCAGGTGTTACTGTGCATTTAGCACTTGCATATACAAATACTAAATGTGCCATAGTGTCCCTGAATGGCATTGTGTCACGCTTCGTGCCACGAAACACTACTGCACGGTAGTAACAAGGTACTGCTCAGTCAGTGTCTTGTGTAGAGAAACATCAGGATGTAGAGAATCAATGAATCATCATTTAGTTAGCCCATCTATACTTCTTCATTGTGTCTTGCAGTCTTGACAAAAGAATCGAGGAATAATATAAAATCTACAGAAATGCCAATTATACGCAGGGCTCTCAGTACGGTTTCCTGAGGTTACCCAACAGTTGCCAATCTAAAACCATGTTTTTTGTTGCTTGTAACTTATTGTCAGACTCAAAATTGGGATGAAGTTTTCCATACTGTAGGTTACTCGCTTGCTGAACAGCCCAAAGGCAACCATTTCCAAGAAACCGAGATGAGAGAAATATTATGTTTTCACATATTACAGTAGTATTTCGGAGAAATTCTAATGAACTCATGCATTAAACAGTGCCATGAAACTTGGCAGGAGGTTTGGGGGGGATTCAAGATTTGCATTTTGCTGTCCCTGTGAAAATGTAACCAAATTCAGCCATGTTACAAGCTTTAAAAGGGGCTCAGTATACGTTAATTCAGTGAATTAGCATGTACGCATGACAGATGTATGGCTACGTGGTTGCAAGTTGCAATGCTGCAAACTCTAAATCGATTTGAAGGGTTCACAAGTGCTCAAAAGAGACTTGCAGCTCAATTCCCTGAAGGGCCATCAGAAGCCAGTAGTCTCCAGCCCAGGGCTAGGTTAGACTTTAACAGCAATTACAGCTCTGGCATGTATTGGGTTCAGGACTGGTAACCCGGGCTGGATTAACCCTTTAGTGGGCCCTAGGCAAACACATTTGTAATACTGTATATTTATATTACTTTGTTACTCAATTATTATAATATGTAAAATAAGGACAACTGGGCCCCTTCTTCACTTAGAGCCCTAGGCATGTACCTAGTTTGCCTATGCATTAATCCAGCCCTGCTTGTAATGAATTGAGCTCATTCAGCCTGCCTCTCTAGTGCTGTTACTACTTATCTCCTTCTCAGCTCTGGCAGCATGGGAAAAGAAACGTTTTGGTTCAAATGCAGAGGCACGAGAGGTGAAGTGGGTTTAGGGGGAGTACATTTGGACAGGGAGTGTGTTGTGCAGGGGTGGGGGATGATGGGACTGAAACCAGATAAAGGCATTAGAAGCCTGGCAGAAGAAACTGGGAACTAGGGTATGAAAGAGCATAGGCAACAAGCTTGAATTTAGAGAAGGTGCCAAGTGGAAACAGAATGATGGTCTAATCACAGCTTGAATGCGATCGCATCATTAAGACAAACTCATGTGCACATGTGGCCTGATGCTGCACATGCAATTTTAATTCTGTAAATTCCTCACATTTGGAGGGCTTGACTTTGAACCCAAATGTTCTTTTAACACAGCTTTGGGGTATAATATGGGCGTGTGAAGTATGCCAAGCCCTTTGGAGCTGTGCCTGTACAGCATGGATGGGGTCCAGGTCCATGACTCCTTGCACATAAAAGTAATAATGAACAGAGGCTGTGCCTGCCGAGTTCAGTTTGATGGTTTAACTAGTTGCTGTGCCTACTAGGAACTCATTTATATGATATGCTCTGTGTTTATCCCCACCCACCGTGTGGCATACCCTCCAAGTGTGAGACCATCCAAACTGCTTCACCGTGTATGAACGTGTCACTTTTCACACAAGCTGCAGTACTGACTGAAGCATATGTTACCATTAGCAGCAGCCCACAGAGACCTTTAGGACTAATACTGCTAAACATGAAGAGTTCATAGGTTATTCTAAGTTCTGGGATTCACGGTGGGTGTGGGGGCAGGAGCCCCTGGTGTAAATTAGAGAAGCTGTCACATGCTCTGAATGATTTCTCTGGATGCTAAGATGTCTATTAGCTGTGGTACAGCTCCAAATCCCCGCTGTGCCATATGCTGCAGGCATACTCCTCATGCCGGGTCTTGTGAGGGGGTTGTTGTACAGGGGCTGGAGTGTGAGATAGAATATATGCCCTCTGTATCCAGCTTCCCGTGTATTTCTTGAACTTTTCAAAATTTCAGCAAACCTCCCAATAGAAATCTCTACACTAAATTGTACTTCCGCTGGGTTAAGCAGCAAGAGATCCCAAAGATGGATATGTGCAATAGTAAACTCCTGTTGGCTATTGCAATTTTCTGGTCTCCTACTTGAGACTTTCCTGAGTTAACAGAAAACAATATAAAGCCCTCCCCACCCCAGTTCCACCCCCCCAAACCAGAACATAAACAAAAAAGAAAGAAAAAAGGGGGAAACAAGTGATTTAAAGTTCAAAGACCATTCCACATGATGTAAAAAAAGAAAACAGAAAAAAGCTAGGGGCTTAAATGAGTGCTGTTGCAGCTACAAACAAACTGCGATTTACAGCTACTCATTTGAATTTCTGGTATTAAACAATTAGGAATCATGTATTGTGCATATCATATTTAATGAAGTAGGAAGTGATTTTTCACTTCCCTCCCCCCTTTCACAATTCAATTGACTTTAGATAATTCGGTTTAGGCAATTATTAGTTATTACAGCACTTACGGTAGATTTCATTAAAGTTTTGGTCCTAACAATGAAACCCATTAATCATTGTTAGGTATTGTACATAAAAAGGAAGCCTTTCTCTATAAAATAAGAACTAGATGTGCCAGCTGTAAAAAGACATGTAATTGAGGCCTAAAATTTGATTTGTCTTAAAACCGCTATCTGCTGAGGAACATCTTGTGGATCATAAAATCTTTAATAAAATCCTATAACTCTATAGCTAAGGGTTTTTGGAAACAAATAAATCAGTTGTTTAGAGGGACAAAAATGTATTTACTTTATACTGAAGACAGTGATAGAACGAGGCCTCCAGAATACACAGTGCATAATTATAACAAATTCCATATGTTGATGGCACTTCATGGAAGACTGCATTATTTGTTATTGTGCATTATCTTTTATTTTCTCAACATGAAAGGAAGGTACAGAAGATATTTAATAACTTACCTAGGTCCGTGGGAACAGAGGCTGCTTACACATGTTCAAGTGATCTGGGAGAATTTTCCTGAATTTATTTCTCTGGTGAAAAAAAAAACTTACTTGGACATACCTGAACAGGCATTTGGATGCTGAGCCCCTGAAGAGCAGAGTGCTCACAGGGCTGCTCTGCGCGCCCCCTCAGTCTGCCTGGAGACAGAATGGCAAGGGTGCATAAGGCAGCCCTGATTGGCTGACTTGGGCTATTCAGCCCATGTCTTCCTGTAGCATGATGTGGAGACTGTAAAGGGGGTGTATTCTATTCCCCACTTAGCTGGAGCAGTAAAGTCCAGCAAGTGACCCAGTGTCTTTGGGGGTGGGAAGAAGCAAAGCACCCTGGGAATGCTGGAGGTCTGAACTTTGACTTCTTTCAAATGAAAATATGTACAGTTTTTCAAGTTGGTTATTTTCTTCCCTTTTTGCTCTGGGAGGAAAATTCTGAATATCTGTACATGGTTCCTCCTGGTAAAGCAGAAACTCTTGCAGGAGAAACTGAATGCCTGTTCCTGGCCAGAGCTGAACTGCTAATACATTAGTCCTAAGTCTTTTGGACAGGTCAGGATATAAATCTAAAAGTTTAAAGAAAAAAGACTGATGACCATGTGCAGTAACTGGTAACTTGTAGAAACTGGAACCAACTCATAATTACTCAAAGCCCAGACTCAGTGGATTTGTTAACTGCAATTTTGCCATAAGTGCCAAATGCACAATATGACACTATTACCAGAGCTCTAGAATTGCTCAGATAGCTAAAATAGTAAAATCCGTGCTACAGAAGGTCAGTCCAGATGAACGTAATAGTCTATTCTGACCTTTAAAATCCCCCACAAATCTTAATGGCGATGCTGAACTGAACAACAAAAAGTAAATCTCCTCCTGTAACCTCCGTCTTGTTTGAAACCCTCGGTCCCAATAACAACATTTTTCCAAATGGAAGGGATAAAGTCAGCAGGGAATAACAGATAATATAAATGGGAAAGATCTATTTTGCTATCAAGTCCATCTTCCTACCATGGCAAGGTTCATTATTATACAGTTTTTTTAAATGACTCAAGCTAGGAGACTCTCTCTCTTCCCATAAGTGAGTATTTTACAGTCCATTAGATCTTAATGTTGATATTTTTAATTCTACCCCATTGCTCCTTGGCAACCCCTAAATTATTCTTCTGCTGCAAAAAGCTTCAAATAGTTGCAGGTTAATATAGCCACACACACATACATATACTCTAACTTTTAATTTTTCCTCACTAAAACAAATTCAATCCTTACAACCTCTAATAATATTGATTTTCTCTTAAGTCTTTGTAGTTCAACAATACTTTTTTGCTGCTGTTAATGAGATACCTGCATTTAGATGCAATATGCCAGGTGTAGCTCTTCAGGGAGAGATAATCATTGCTCTTGTCCTATGTCATGATGGATCTGATTTTTGTAATCATTCCCAAACTGCCTCTTCCCCCCACCCTATTCCCTTTTTTTCTGCTGCCACTTCACGCTGCAGTCTCACATCTAATTTACTGTTTACTTTCACCCCATGTCTCCTTCATTATCACTGCATTTTAGGTCACCTACATCCCTGTTGCTACTGAATATTAATTCTTTTTCTGCAGTGGGATTATCTTGCCATTTTCTGAGTTAAATATAATTTTGTTATAGGCCCATTTTCCTAATCTGCATTTTGCATTATTTCACCAGTGTTCATAACCTTTCCCGATTTCATGCCATCTGTGAATTTCATTAGTATTCTGTTTGCTCCTTGCCGCTAGACCAAAATGAAGATATTAAATAAGACCTGACCTGAAACAAATCCCCATGGTACCTGTTCGACACCTCCCAGCAACTTTCTACTTTGATGTTTATCATCACCCATTGTTTAGGGCCCTGTAGACAGTTTTCAATTCAGATGACAATGAAAAGATTTATTTCCAACCCCTGTAACAGGCAGTACAAAGAGTAGAGAGTAAAAGAACCAAATCTGTATAGAAAAAACAATAAAATAAGAGGGAAGCTTTTTCTTAGCATGCTACAGTTGCAAGCCTTTTGCAACCTTTCCTGATTGGAAAAGGAAACGGACATCACGCAAGTTCTGACCGTATTATTCTGATAAGTCCTCCTCAAATATTTATGAAAAGTGTAACCTTATTTGCTGATAGAGCTAGCAAATGTAGTAGCTGTATAAACTGGTAAATTCACATTTTCCTTATATGAGATAGGCCTTAGCTGTTTACTCTTTTACATTACAAGGCTTCGGTTATGGAAGCATAGATGCCTTGATTCTCACTGATGTTCCAGGCACTTAAGTTCTTTTGAAATCAATGGCATTAAATACCTAAAATACCTTTAAAGGAGTGTGGGCCTTAGTACTTGTGCAAAACCCAGGAAACTAATTTAGGGCTGAATCCTGCTCTGAAGTTGACTCAAGGGGAAAACAAGGATCAACCTCATTGCTGCAACATTAAGACTCCAGTGTGAAGCCAAACAAAATCAGTGGCAAGAATATTAATGAGCCCAGCCCCCTGCAAAATTACTGCTGCAAACCATCACCCACAAATACATAGAGCAACTTATAACATGCCACAGATGAAAGCAGGGGTGACAAAGGCATTGCCAATGCTTTCCTAATGCAGCGACAAAGAAGCATTTGGTTAATATATGCTCAGGAGATCCTAGGAAAATGGGCATGCCCCAGGTTCCACAGGAAGGCAAAACCCTTCATGTGACCTGGGGAGAAATAATCTTTCCTGACTCCAGATTGGCAACTGATTTTGGAAACTGATGCAGAGCCAAAGAGCAAGTGTTGCTAGCCAGAAACCTCTGGGTTTTCTAAATACAACGGAACCTAGATATCTCACATGTGGGTTCCTAAACCTGCAAACATGAAGTTTTGTGAAGCATCCTGGGTATTCAAAACCACAGCAAAAAGTTGCATGGGACTGCTGAGGTGTTCCATGTGTTTTTTCTGTGGTTTTATTTCTCCAATCTTCTGTGCAGGATCACTGATGAGCTCCAGCTGATTGGAGAATCAACACCCTTTGAAGTAAGAAAGCCCTGAGGTGGAGGATTACCCAATGCCTTCCACAAGACAAAAGTTTCCTGTCTATCCATCCTGTGCTCTGCAGACACGGGACTCAGCATCACAAAAGTTAACTGGTGTGCCAGAATTTCCAGTCTTCTCATACCACCCCTCTATAAACTTATCCAGTTTAGTTTTACAAATGCAGGTTCTCTGATCTCACCATTCTGCTTGGAAGATCATTCCAAATCATATATTTAGAAATCATCTACTAATTTTCAATCTGAATGTCTCTATAGCCCATTTATAGCCATTTGTTCTTGTGCTGATGTTGTTTTCCAGCCTAAAAAGCTTTTCTCCTTCCCAAATATTCATGCCAAAAATATACCTGGAAAAGATGATCATATATCTCCTCTCAATCCATATTTTACTAAATGAAAAAAAACCAGCATCCTTTGATCTTTCATAAGAAAAGATCTCTGTGCCCTTGTCCATTTTACTGATCCTTCTTTAAGCTCCTTTCAGTTTATCTTTTTTTTTTTTTTTTTTAATACTGGTGATCACAAATACATATAGTCAGACATGGCTCTTTGGGTAAACCCGATATCTTTTATTAGACCAAATCAAATAGTTGGAAAAGATGTTCTTACCTAGCAAGCTTTTGGGCACAAACACCCTTTGTCAGTCTGAGGAAGTGTCTGCAGATGGTCTGTGCTCTTCCTGGATGGAGTGGTAAAGCAGTCAGAGGAGTGTACCTTTGCAAGAAAGCCAGTCATTTAAGATGTAAATTGAGGTGGAAGGGGGAATGAAAGTATCTGTAGTCAAAGGATGAGAGGCGCGAGGGGTGGGGCAAGGAACTGAGAATATTTGGTAAAAAGTGGAGGGTTTACCTGAGAAGTTAGATGTTAGGTAGGTTATAATGTGTCATCAGTTCAATGTCTACATTTAGTCCATGATTTTTTGTATCCAGTAGGTTGATGAAGTGAAGTTCATAGGCTTGTCTGTGAAAGGTGTTTTGTAAATTTCTTTTGAGGATTAGAACTGAGAGATTAGAGAGAAAGTGTTTTTCTTGTGAGAAATGTTCCCCCACAGGTAGTTGGGTATTCCTCTTTTTGGTAGATGTTCAGTGTGCATTCATTCTGGTGAGCAGTTGTTGTTTGGTCTCTCCTACGTATTTTCCATCGGGGCGTTTGGTGCATTGGATGAGGTATATTACATTTGTGGAGGTGCAGGTGTAAGATCCAGGGATGCTGATGGTGCTTTTGTGGGGGTGGTGGAGATGTGTTGTCAGGTTTTACATTTCTTGTCTTAGCATGGTCTAGATCCAATTCAGTACATTTTGGGCCTTAGGAAGTTTACTTCTGGTGATGAGGTTAACAAGGTTTGGTGCTTGTTTCTAGGATAGGATGGGTGGTCCTGGGGAAATCTCTTTGAGAATTGGGTCTCCTTCTAGCATGGTGTGCAATTGTTTGTAGATTTCTGTATAGCAGTGGTCTCCAACCTTTTTAGGTCCAAGATCACTTTGGGAATTTAAAACAAACTGAAGATTGACCCTCCCACTCCACAGCAGGTAAGTCTGTGGGGAGGGGAAGGAGAAGGGGGGAGGGGAAAGGGCTGTTGGGGGGGGCAGTTCAAGGCCCCAGCCCTAGCCCCCACTCCCACCCACACTGCTGGGACCTTGATCTGCCCCCACCCCCCAATGGTGGGGAGGGAGGGAGCACAGCTGACATGGGGCAGGGGATGGAGCAATGAGTAGCTCATCTGGGAGGCACAGGGAGGGGGAGCACATAGCCTGGGAGGGCACATGGAGTGTGTTCCCCCAGTTATGCACACGGGGCAGAGTGGGACAGGCTGCGGGCTGGGCAATACTGTGCTGTTCCTGGCCAGGTTGTGCTTGGGGCAGGCAGTGGTGGCAGTGCTGTGAGGGAGGCCATGGTGGGGGGCCATAGCCTTCCCAACTCCTGCTCCTGGCATCACAACTGCCCGCCTGAATCACAGTGTGGGCCAGGCCTGGTAGGAACAGCCCTGTGCAGCCTTCCAGCCCGCAGCTACAGCCCACCCTGCTCCACACCTGCCAGTCCCTGGCTCC
>NW_005841853.1:1239494-1239985 GCF_000455745.1 Alligator sinensis
GATGCCAGGAGTGAGGGTTGGGAGGGCTATGGCCCCCCTCAATGGTCTAGCTCGCAGCACTGCCACTGCCACCACTGCCTGGCACAAGCACAGTGCATCTCTGAACAGCCTTGTGGGATCAGCCCACAGCCCATCCCACCCTGCCCCATGGCCAGATCCAGAGGCAAGTGCCCCCCATGCCTTCCCACACTATGTGCCCTCCCTCCCCATGCCCCCCCAGACAAGCCACTCATGGCTCTATCCCCTGCCCCACACCGGCTGTGCAGGGCCTGCCCCCGCTCCAGCCCTGCTACCTACTTCGGAGCTGCAGCTGGTGGCGGTGCCCCGTGTTTGTGGGAGGGCATGTGCCCCCCCCCCCCAATCTGTGCTTAGCAGAGGTGGCTCCTGCTACGGGCTGGGCTTTGTGTCCCGAGCCCTGCTGCTTGTGTCCCCTGGGCCTCCACCTATTCTCTCCCCCACCGACTGACCTGTTGGGCTGGGGGAGGTGAGCG
>NW_005841853.1:1239998-1241759 GCF_000455745.1 Alligator sinensis
CTGAACCCCTGCCAGCTCAGGATAGACTTCAAGAGTCTCTGGGATCTACTGGTCGATTATGATCAACCAGTTGGTGACCACTGCCGAATAGGTTCCAGGGAAGTATGATATGTCATAACGAGCGGTGTGCAATTCAGGGGGGTGTTTCTTCTGCACTGCAGCAATACTTCACATGGTATCCAAGTGGCTCTTTCAAAAGTGTAATCTATCTATCTGCAATACATATGGTATTCTAGTGCTTCCTCACCTCTCCGTCATATCTAATGCACCCTAACATTGCAGTAGCCTTTGTCACAGCTGTATCATACTGGTAGTTCATGGTCATCCTAGACTCAATCAATGCATGTAGGTTGGGTTTTGACTAGGGCCATAGAGAAGACAGTACACTTTTATAATGAAGACATGGCAGTGTGAATCAGAAGATAAGATTCTAAGTTCTGCATGGACTTGAACTACAACCTTGAGCAAATAACTCACTCTTTCTATGCCTCAGTTTCCTCATCTCCAAAATAGTAGGGATGTGAAAAGTTAAATGTTTAAATGATGAGTATATTTTAACTGGTAATGCATTATGAGTTAACATTTAGCATGGGGTGCAGTCCAGTGGGGAAGGGAAATGATGTGGTGCCTCTGGAACAGGAAGGCAGCAGGGCAAGCATGAGGGAGGAAGAGAGGGAGAGAAGGAGGGAGGAGAGGAGGGTGAGAGTAATGGGCAAGGGGGGACTAGTACACATAGCTAGTCTGCTCCCTCTCTCCCATCATGCTGGCAGCTGTAGCAGGCTGAGAAAGCCTCTCACCTGCTGCTGCTGCCCACAGCATCACATGGGCTATGCTGTCTGGTGGGGCTTGCCTCTGTCTCCTCCATCCTCTTCCCCATCAAAGGCCCTGGGGAGCAGCTTCCAGCAGCAGCTGTTTCTGAACAGGTCTATGTGCAGCCCCCACCTTCCCATGCTGCACCAGGCAGGCAGCTGTGGCCCCTTCCCCGTGGTGGGGTGGGGCAGGGCAGGCCCTGGGCTCCATACCCTCCCAGCCTGGACTAGATATCTGTTATCAGTTAACTGTCTAACCAACATAATTAGAGGATGTTAAATGGATCATTTGTTAAACAATATTTACATCCCTACAAAATAGAGATTAGTTCATGGAAATCTACTGACATTCATGGCATACTATGAGATGTTAGGCAAAAGATTCTGTCACAGTGCTATTTTTTTTTTTACCCCTACTGATTCATTAAAAAAAAAAAAAAAATCCACGAGACTGATTTTTGCTGATATTAGTTAAGCAATCTTACTTATACTCTGTGAACGGCAAGTGTCTGCTTAAAATAGAATATAGAAAAATGAGGGCTGACTTGAGATGTGTCACTACTTCCTATTTACAATGTTTTTAACTAGGTGAAAATACTTGTAATTTTTTTCCATTTTTAGATGCCTATTTTGCAAACAGATTCACTTTTTGTCCTATTTTTACAGCTGTAACTAACACCCCCTACTGAAAAATAGAGGATTTGAAGCAACTTATATATTATTTTATATTATGAATATGCATCTATAATATACATTTAAATCCTAAACCTGTCTCCATGCCGAAAAAAAAAAAAAGTTGAGATTGATAGAAAGGTTTTGTAGCATGCTGGGACTGGAATAGTAGGAATCTTTCTCTCCTCTCTCTCACACTTGAGCTCAGTATGGGACAATAGATGATAGATAGGTCTCTGTATTTGTACATATTCTAACAATGACTTTACTGTTTATTCCT
>NW_005841853.1:1241790-1282031 GCF_000455745.1 Alligator sinensis
ATGAGGGACACCGATGCAGTTCTTGGACATGAACTGCATACTTTCTCCTTCCAATCACCTGTCCATTTGGAACTACTTTGTTTTTTGTTTCATTGGTGGATTTTCCAAGACTTGGGGTAGAAGAAGGTGATACCTTGCCAATGTCCATACCATCTAATACCCTAAGGAGAGGAGTGGTAGCAGCAACCTGACAATTCCCCTCTCAAATTAAAACTATTGGCTGATAAATTAGGTATACATTTTAAATGATCCTATTTTGGCTTCTAAACATATTGGAGCCACGCTAATTCCTGGGGTAAGTCTATGCAGTCTTTATCCTGGTCTCAGGGATGAATTTGGTTGCTGGGTTAACAGAGCATTTTGGAGAGCATTTTCTATTTGTCTCCTTTTTACATTGTAAAACTGCTAAGGTAATTGCTCCTGCAGCATTATGTAAAACCTAGTTTGTCAATCTATTCAAAATCAGGAAACATTCCAGAAAGCCAGGGGAAGTTCATACCAGCTTTAGCTAATCTGCAGAAAATCCGGCCTACAAGACTCCCCTGTCACTTCTGCTCCTTTCATCTATTCTTTATAAGGAATCCATTGAACTTTAATTAATATGAAAAATTCAGGTTTTCATCTGATTTAAATGTGACTGACATCATGCTGCTACTAAAAGTGGAACAAAGTACAAGTGTGATGAAAACAATGCTGAATGTCTGGATTCAAGAGGGATTCTCAGAACTCACAGAAAGCAAAGTCTTACAGATCTGTAATACTGTGTTACAAATAAGCAGGAGAAAGCTAGTCACTCATTTAGGGAGATGTCTCTGGTGAGCATGAGAGAGCAACACAGGCAATGTGCCTATATGCATCTGGGCTAGATAGTTCTTGTGATACCAAGATATACTCTTTCGGCATTGACAGATGTGTTGGTCCTCAATTCTAACTCATGGTGCTTTACATAAAGTGCCATGAGGTAGAGTGCCTCCACCCCGACCCAACAGATGTTCACCTGTTCTGTTAGGGGCAGGAATCAAGCTCCACTTTGGAGACAATTGAGGCCCAGGAGCCTGCCTGCAGCCTCTCTCCCCTAGCCTCACTCTCACCTTCCGGCTCGAGTGCTCTTTGCAGGAAGGGAAGGCGGAGAATGGAGGGGGAGTGTGCTGCAGCCTGAGCTAGAGGGTGGGAGTCTGAGGGGAGGCCATGAGGTGGGGGCTCCAATTTAGCTTACCCCCTGCACCCCAGCTCAAGCTGGGCAAACCCTAGCCCACAGCACACTCCCTCATCCCTTCCTGCAGACAGCATGGGGAGCAGGGCTGGGCTACATAAGTCCAGCCCTGATCATGGGACAGATTGACCCTAGGGAACAAGAATCAAATGAGGATGAATTTGTCCTGTAATAGGCCACTTTCAAACTGCTCTCAAGTCATGCATGTGTATCTGGCACAGCTGTAGAGTGCTTTCAGGGGGACAATCACACAACAAATGGAATATCTGCCTGAACCACTTATGTTGGGTTGTTCAAGTCCAGCCTGGAAAAGGGTAAGAAAAAGTTGCTGTTCATTGAATCTCATGGAGGGCTTGATTCTTTTCCCATACATATATCAAAATGAGAAAAAAAACCCCAACCTAAAATAGTGCAGGATCTAAATTTTCTACTAGAGCTTGTACACATGTAAGGAACACATTAGAAGCCTTGGCATAAGTGCTTTCATCTTGTATATATCTTCCATTATATAAAGGTTGGAAGGAACTTTGGGTAACCTTGATTCCAAGGCCAGATTCCATGTTTTTGCTGATGTAAACAAGAAAGCACTGATTTAGGTGTTTGACTAGAGCCACACAATCAAAGCAATACTTCAGTTATTTGAGGAGAGGGGCTTCATGATCAACCCCTTTTGTTATCATATATCTGATCAGGCTGTAGAAAGATGAATGTCATTAATAACTGTTTATTATGTAGTCATATAATATATATGGCTGTAAGCCTGGGGGAAGTGGGGAATAATGGAAAAACTGAAGAAGAGCTCAAAGTTCCTGGCTCTAGCCTATACAGGCAGTCCTCAGACTTCTGACACAACTGGATCCTGAAAACTGTGTCTTAGGTCGAAACATTGCAACTTGGAACTGATTTTCTCATAGGAAACAATGTTGTAAATGGGGGATTGGTTCCTGAACCAATGCCCAATACCCTATTTTCACCAAACATAACTTAGAATTTTGTACTCAATCAATTATAGACAAGTAATATAGCTATATTGATGTAGTTATATTGTAAATAGCAATCATATTAATTTGGAAGGACTTCTTTGAGGTGACATTGTTGGACTTTTTGAAGGGCTCTTGCTTGGACTTTTTGAAGGGCTCTTGTCTGGAGTCTTCTCAGGAGTCTTGGCTGCAGGTTTTTGTGGGGTCTTGTCTTCTTTTTTTAAAGAAAGGGTCCAAGGAAGTTTGGACAGATGTTCTCCAGGAATATGGGTGACAAAGAGAACTTGTTCGCTGGCAAGGTATGGCGTCGGATCAAGCATTGTAAAGTCAAAACTGACATCAGAAAGTTGAAATGGGGTGTCAATTTATAAACTTTGTAAATGCAAAACGTTGTAACTCAAAATGTTCTAAGTTGAGGACTGTCTGTACCCATCCTCCTAGGCGTGAGGATGTTTTTGCATTTCTATGCCTGATTTGAATGCTAGTTAACCTTATGTTTAGCTTTCCAGGAAATTGATTCTGTTGAGGTTGCCTCATTTGGGGTGGGGGAGGCTGGGGGCAGCAGTTGCTGGCCCCAGTAATCTTACCGGAGGGCCTGGGGGCAGACCCCAGGATCTCCAGAAGAGCAGGACTACCTCGAGGAATGCAGACCCTGGAATCTCCAGGGGTCAAAACCCCACCTGTGCTGCTACCTTGAGCATGGAGAACACCTGAATGTGCACAATGTGGCACCACAGATGTGTCTGAGGTGCTACATACTGCACAAACTCACTCATTTGGACATGGCTTAAGTGTTTGATTCTACTTGGAGTTCAATAGAGACTTTGCTCTTTTTATTGATTTTTTTTTTTACATAGAAGATACTCAGATTCTATATGTTGAAGGGAAACCCTCTAATTCTAAATCGGGATAAAGGGTGCTTATTTTGTCAGACAGGCCCCCTTGTGGGCCTAGGTGGAGGTCCAGCGCTGCCTCCACAAGCCAGGTGTACCTGCCACGAACCCTACCCTGGGTCCTGCACCACTCAGATCCCTTGCCTGGGCCCAGCCCTGCTGTTCACCCCAGCTCTGTGCAGGTGCAGAGCCACAGCTGCCAGCAATGGGCCCAGGACCATGCACTGGGCCTGCAGGCCCTGGACACCAACTGCCAGAGGGGGAACTGCCCATACCAGGGGACCAGTGGCTGCTGTTGCCCCTAGGTGAGCCCTCCATCTGCTGGACACACTGCAGTGTGTGCACCCATGGAGAAATGGCCAGAAGCCAGGGTGCTGACGGCTGCCTATCCCTGGGATCCACCCGCTAGGTGTCTCCACCTCATGGCCACCCACTCCTGGAGGGCACCCACACAAACCACCATGTTCTAAATAATTTGCATGGAGAAAAGGGTGTTTTATTGTTGGTGGGTGGGGTGGGAGGGGGAAGGGCTCTGTTGTTGGGGAGGGAGGGGGAATGGAGGCTCTGTTTGTTGGAGAAGGAGTGGGGTCTTTTTGATGTGAGGGGAATAAACATTTTTGTTCTGAGATGTGTCGGCAGTGAGCATGGTGTGGGGGTTGGGCAGGGGTTTGTGGGCAGCTGCCTAGGCAGGCTACAACGGGGAGTGTAGGAGGAGGTGGTAGGCCAGTACCTCTCACACCCAATGCCCTAGCCCCTGGTGGGGGCGCGCGGCTTGCCTGGAGCTTCAGTAGGGGGCTTGCTGCTGTCGCTGCAATTGCAGCTGGTACTCCCTCTGCCAGGCATCTTCTGCTTGCTGTGCCTTCATCCAGACCTTGTGAAACAGCTCCCCCTGGGCCTCACAGATGCTATGCAGCATGCAGATTGTGATGATGACCCGGGGGATGTTGTCCTTGGTGAACTCAAGGCACCAGTGTCCTTTGAGGTGGCTGAAGGTGTACTCCATCAGGGCTTGGGTCTGGCCCAGGCACTGGTTAAAGTGGGTCTGGCGGGAGTCCAGCTGGCTGATGTAGGGCTGCATGAACCAGGGCAGGAGTGTGTAGGTGGGGTCCCCAATGAGGAGGGCTGGGGCCATCACAGTGCCCAGTTGGAGGTCCGGCATCCCTGGTGCAGAGTGCCTACTCTGCACCAGGGCTGGCAGGGTGGAGTTAGAAAACATGCAGGCATCATGGGCACTGTTTGCCTAGCCAGCACTCACATTGGTGAAAGCACCTTGGTGGTTGATGATGGCCTGGAGCACAACAGAGTTAAAACCCCTTTGGCTGTAGTAGGGGTAGTCACCATGGGGCAGGCAGGTGATGGGGACATGAGTCCCATCCAGGACCTGGATGCACTGGGGGAATCCCAGGCACAGAACCCCTCTACCACCTCCAGGGGGTCATGCACCCAGGGCACAGTGTGCCCCAGCACATCCTGGAGGGCACCACACATCTCTAGGACAACCTCCCTTATAGTAGCTTTGCCCACACCAAAGAAATGGCGCATATAGTGGAGGCTGGCTGGTACGTCCGGTTTCAGCAGGGCGAGGTCTGTGGGGAGGGGCGGCCACATGGCCCTGCCACTCCAGGTGCAGGAGGATCTTCTCCAGGTGGACCAGGAAAGTGGCCTAGGTCATCCTGAGTGCCTCTAGCCAGCACTCATCCCCCCAGACCTGCTGGACGACGTGCAGCCACCAGTCCTGTCTGGCCTGGTGAGCCCAATGTCAGCATCCCTGCAAGGGTCTGGCCAACAGGACAGGGTCCAGGTGGCAGCTGTGCAGCAGTGGCAGTCCTGGGACAGCTCTGTGCAGCTGGGCAGGTGGTCACTGCATGTGGAGAAGGCAGCAGGACCCAGACAGCCATAGGCCAGCTGGTGGTCAGCGTGGCAGGCCAGAAGGGCCAGCACAGTGGCCAGCAGGAGCCCAGGGTACCTCACATTACTGCCAAGGACTGGGGCTGGGGCTAGAGCAGCCATGACATGGGGAGGCAGAGGCGACTATGAGACAGCTACTGTGTGCTGCCCTTGCACTGTGCAATACTGCTCCGAGCTAGGGAAGTGTCTGGCAAGGGAGTGGAGCTGGCTTTTCAAGATGGCTGCTGGCTGCTGGCAGGTGCAGCTGGAGCCTTGAGCTCCCCTTGGTGGCTTCAGGGGCCCATTGTAGGGCTGCAGGAAGTGGGACCAGTTTGCTGCTAGGAGCAGCAAATCTGCTCCCATCTCCCTGCATGTATAGACGTCTGTCCAGGAGCGTTTACTCACAAGTAAACTGATCCCAGATCAAATGCACATACACATGTAGATGCACCCATTCTTTCCTGCCCACTTTGGCAAGGTAGAGCAATCTACCTTCCCCTTCTTTATGACAGTGTTTCAACTATTTGAAAACTGTTGTCATGTCTCTTAGTAACCTCTTTTTTTCTCAAACTAAGCACACCTAGTTTCTTTCAGACTGGTTGAATAACTGACAGTTTACACCCACGGATAACATAGTCCAAAATCAAACAAACATATTTGCTCTTGCTGCACCAGGTTCAGTAACATGCCTGTGCCCTTGGAAACTGTCACCTCATTGTGCTATGCTCAAGTGCTCTATAACCCTGCATTTTATTCTTTCCTCACAAACATACACAGTCATACTAGTGGCTACTACATTATCACAGTTAACACACTTCTAATAAAGAGAGCTAAACTTTGATCTGAATCTTAAGATGTGCTATTAATATTTTCTAGACAAATCTCATTACTTCCATCTCAGAATACTCTAACTGAAGTAATTTATGACATGTACTAAGCGCTTGCCTGGAGTCCTGGAGTTTCAGATGGGCTGGAACTTCCTCCCAGAGCTCCAAATATTTCAAGACAAAGAAAGGTGTAATAACACTTCCTGCAATCTCAATCCTCACACTGTTTGAGTCTGTCTGCAATATTACAGCCAAAAGGAAACCTTTTATAAAAAGGGAGAACAGTCAATATTGGAACAAAACCCGATGACAGGAAACACGACACACAGATCCCAGTAGGAGAACCTGTAGAATGCTAATGCACCCTGGGAGTTGACTGGTGTGGCATATTTGAGATAAGCTTTTTTTTAAAGTGCTCAAGCATTGTCCACTTAATGGATGGTAAAGCCTCCATTGACTTTCAGGGAAACACAGTAATGCCAACACTTTTGAAAATCCCACCCCTGACAAGCAAGATATAAAAAGAGTAGTATCCATCCAACAACTTATTCCCTGCATGGGGTTAGATGAAGGAGAATTAAAAGCTTGATCTTGCAATCATCAAGATCTGAGCACATGAACATTTTCACACAAAGCTCTTTGTAGGATCAGATCCCAATATTTAGATGGGCAACTTCCCTATTTCGAATTATACCAGACGTGACTCTGCCCTACAGCTGTGACAGTGCATCTTAGATAGTGAATCATAGAATTATAGGGACAGAAGGAGCCTCAAAGGGTATCCAAGTCCAATTCCCTGAATAAATACCCAATTCCTGTATCATAATGCCTGTCCAGCCTTTTCATGAAAACCTCCACTGAATGAACTTCCACAGTTTTCCTGGGTCAGCAGGTCTGTTAAGATCACATTATAGTTTAGTATTGTCCTGTGCATGCTTTAAAATCGCTCTCTGAATCATTTTAATTCTCCCATTTCCATCACCAAATGCATCCTTAGAGCAGATAAAACCCCCATCAAGAAGTTGGCCCTCTTCAGTTCCAACCAAATAAACTGGAGACAGAGTCCTCTGGACCAAAAAGAAAAAAGAAAAAAATTAGAGACAGAACTGGTTGTACCGCTGACAGAAAAAAAACAAATCCTGCCAAAATACTGGGAATAAAGACCAATGAATCTTGCACCAGCACATTTACATTTAAGAATTTTTTAAATATGCCTTTCTAATACTCAGGTAATTTTCATTATTGTTCCTAACTTTAGTTTGGGGTTATATTTCTGAAACCCAAATGGTATTTTTATTATAATTGAATACAAATTTAAAATCAAAACTACATGTTAGCTTTGAAGTTTCACACATGTGCACACACAAACACACACACCAGAACCATGTTTTTTCATTTAAACAAAAATATTTCCATGGGGAATTTTTTGACAAACACAACTCGTCAAAAAAAAAAAAATTAAAAATGTGATACAGAAATGCCTAATTTTGAAGAGCCCAAAGTCAAGTTTCCCTCAGTTTCTCTGTTATAAGCCTAAACTACTTCTATTCAAGTCAATAGAGTTTCTCTGGATTTATATTGCAGTGAATGGGATCAGAGCCTGACCTGAAAACGTGAATTTGTTTCCTAGAATTATATTACTGAACTCCCTGGAAACAATCCTACAGTGTAGTAGACACACCATACTAGAGCATTGAAGCCTCCCATGCTCAGGTTTATTTGTGGAGCTTCTGTAATCTGGCTAGGTCTCATTCCCATTCCAGGCCCATCCAGAGAAATACCCATCCAGAAAAAGAAGTAACGTCCCCCAAGACTACTACTTCTCTGGGTTGTAGCCCAGGGACCAAGCCAAATCTGTTTTTTAACTCTTATTGCCTGCTGCCTCTTCAGGCTCTTATTTTCTCTTTTTATGTAAGTCACCTTTCACTTTGAAGTCTCAAGAGAAGTGTCTTAATTCAGTTTCCCAGCTCAGCTGCAGTAGTTTAAACTTAATATATTTAAACTATACAGCATATTTAAACTTTTCTTCCCCAGATGCATAGCTGCCTCTGGTCATCATAGAATGCTTCTTTCAATGACTCCTAAGGCTCTCTGAATCAGTACCATGGCAAGGAAGTTTGGTGCCTGGGGCCATGCCCGCAATGGCAGCCCGTCCTCACCCCATGCACAGATCTGGGAGGCAACCAGCCCATGCTTGCCCAGAACTGCATGCAGCAGTAGGAGCTGCCCTCCTCCCATCCCCACAGCCCCCCAAATGAGGTACTCATGGCTCCATTCTGTGCCCTGCTCCAGCTGGGCAGCACCTGTTGCCCGCAATGGCAGCCCGTCCTCACCCCATGCACAGATCTGGGAGGCAACCAGCCCATGCTTGCCCAGAACTGCATGCAGCAGTAGGAGCTGCCCTCCTCCCATCCCCACAGCCCCCCAAATGAGGTACTCATGGCTCCATTCTGTGCCCTGCTCCAGCTGGGCAGCACCTGTTGGCACCCCTTCGCTTCAGTGCCTGGGGTGGTTGCCCCACTCGCCCCTGCCTTGCTACGGCACTGCTCTGAATTAAGCCTTCATATCCCTTAGGTCAAGATCCTCTAGCAGCCTCGCTATCCATTCATGGTCTCTACTCAGCACAAAATGTCTGACCTATATTCTCTCACCAGCAATAGCATACAGATAGCTCCTTAGGTCACCACAGGACCAGCCTCATCTCCAGCCAATCCCAACTGCAAGGCTTAAAATCCATAACCTATCAGTGGTATTCACTGCTGCCAAATATTACCAAGTCAACTAAGGTAATTTAATATTCTTAAATAGTAGTCTAATGACTAAGTATTGCAATGTTGAAGGCCGTATAAGTTCTGATCAATTGTCCCTTGAAGTCAATGAGAGGATTTCTATTGATTTCCGTAGGTATTGCCCCATGTCTAATTGTCCTTTGTAACTGAAAGGTGACATCCTGTTTTGAAACCACAAAACAAGTCCACCAACCCACCTATGGCAATGCTTCTGCAGGTACCCAATTAAGGTACAGATTTAGAACTAGTCTATTTACTGCTGCAATCAATTAGACATCCAAATATGACGATGTTCATGCTTGCTATATCTTGTAGGTGAGAATGTTATCAAAAGCAGGCATTGATCTAGAGTTGTGAAACTGGTGTCAGGATACTCTTTAAATTTTGGGGTCAGAAGGACATTTCCAGTGCCCTCCGTGCAACTACCACACATATGCTGTAAGAGGTGATGTTGCTATCTTTACCCCTATCAGGCTGGATTTGTCTCTCTAATGTCCCTGTACCATGTAGAACATTGCACGGTGGCTTCAGCCCTTGCATTCTTAATCCACAAATGCTTGAATGGTATGGAGGGGGAGGTGACAAATCCTCATAGGAGAAGACATGGGTGCACATGCTATGGACTTGAGACGGACTTGAGATAGATCCAGCTATCTCAATCTAATATCACTGTTGGTAATATTACAGTGGCACCTAGAGTCCCTGACTAGGATAAGAGCCCCAGTGTGTTAGATATAATGCAAACACAGAGAGAGATTGATCTACATATGCAAGACCGGGAAGAGGAAAAGGGAGGCCTCATGGCTGGTCTGCAGGCAAGTAAGGGAGACTCCATGCCTACTAATTCCCAGCCCAGTGTCCCAGCGCCCCATCCATGAGACATTATTGCCTTGGATATGGTTGCACCTAAATGTGATCGTAGGCCAGTAATTATGGCATAGGTTTGGCATGGAGTTTATCCTCCTGAATTCTTTATGATTGCTTTTCTTGTCTGACAGTCATGCCAATAAAATTTGCAAGCGATGATGGATGTATATTATACACGCATACCATGCTTTGCAGATTTATATAACTACCCTCATTATTACTGAAAACATATTAGGGTTGCAGTGAAAAGAAAACATCCGTGGTCTTTGACAGAGGGATTAAAAACTAGAAAGTCTTTGAGGGTATAACTTGTAATAAATATCAGTTGAAACAGGTGCTGAAACCTCTAGTACTAGTGCTGCTAGTACTTCTAGTACTCCCCCACAAAGGTGGTGCCTAGGGCTGTTGCCCCCACTTGCCTCCCCTCTCCCCGCCCCAGTTACACTACTGACTTAAGCACTTCATGCAACAGTGGAGCACTTCACAAAACTGAAACACTTAGGCATGCATCAACAAGATCAAGGAAACAGTGTCATGATTTTTACACACTAGAACCTAGGAGCCAGGTTATCATTTGTGCATGAGGTTGGTTCTTTGGAAATATCCAGACAGATCCTATCCTCATGGCATTTTACCAGCTGACTAGAAACTGGAACTACAAGAAATTGTTCTTCCATCATCTCCTCCACTCCATAACCTTGTAACACAGAAAACCACTTATAGCATTTTAAAACTACTGCATCTGGGTTAGCAAACTTAATTGAAACTCTCTCATTTGCTGTGGTGTCCCACGAGATAAAACATTTTCTTGCCTTCAGGCCACTCCATCAGCCATCCTTTGTACAGAGAGTGGTATAGCACACTGGAGAGTGATGTGTGTCTTTTATAATCATTCATTTTTGAACCTTGCAATACAAGTCAAAAGCTATTTGCTGTCATTCAGCTATATTGGACATTACAGTAAAAGTGAACAGAACATGGGTGATGAATAAACTTAAGCTGGATATTAGAAGAGTGATTCTAACCATAGGGAGAGCAAAGTTCTCATTTTTAGAACAACATTCCAAAAAATGTGTAGTCATTTTGTAGCTGGTTTCCATCATGCCATAAATTGAACATGGGGGAAGGTCTCCAACTGGTCCTAGTGCAATCCTCACCAGTGAAAAATCATCTCATTGTCAGCTGGCTCCAGGACTTCAGTAGGGCTTGAAGGAACCCCAATGGGTCCCTGGAGCCAGCTGACAATCAGCCGATCATCAGCACCCAGCTTTCAATTGATCATGATCCCGGGCAGCCCCTGCACTGGCAAGCAGGGTTCAATTGGGATCTGAGCTGTGATCCCCAAACTGTGTGCCTTGCCATGCATATGTTGCATGGCAGGAGGCACAATTGTAGGGATCGGGGATCAGATCCCATCATGCCTTTAATTGAATGTGTATCAGTGATCACACAGTGTGTAAAAAGGTCCTAATACATGAGTTGGTCCCTAATTCATATAATGAGCTCTAAAAAAGTAATAGGGAAGATTTTCAAAAAATGATCCTGTAGTTTGATTGTGGCTCCCCTCCTGCACTGCTGCTCCCTGGACCCACTTGATACCTTCCAGGCTCCTTGGACCACAGCTCAGTGGCTCCCATGTGCCATATCTCCTGTTCTGCCTCCTCCCCGCGCTCCATCACCTCCCAATCAATGTGTGGCATGGAGCATTCCCCCTTGGCTGCCATGAAGGGCAGCCCCCATGGGACCCCCATTCTTATCTCCCCAGAGAACTGCCCCTGGAGCAGGGCTCTCCATGTTGGGAGTGGGGGACAGGGTAGGTGGCAGCCTGTTCCATTACTCCTGCCCGGGAGGGCCACGGTCTCTTCACAGGATGTGGTGCTGATGCCACTCAGGGCTGTTGTACCTGGATGCCAAGTAGCTTTTGACCCCGTGCATAAACTTATCCTGGTTCTGCGACTGTCTCTGCTCCACAGGGACCTGGGTGGTCATCTGTAGACCTTGTTCTTGAACCTTCACAGCATATTCCTGGGACCAGATGGCTTGTTCAAATGCCATGGTGGTGAAGGTGCAAGCAGTCACCAATCTGTCCATTCCCACACCTGACACTGAGAGTCCCACTTGGTCTTATTTTGCCAGTGCCATTTATGCAAACGTCTCTCTGGCCAGCATCCATAACCCTCCAGGCATCCTGGATCCAGCATCCATAACCCTTCATTTATACAAATGAGGAAAAGAGGAGTCTGCAAACATAGAAGACACTGAGGGACCTATGGTGACTCCCCTGTCTGGACCCTTTCCCCCGCCCAAGGCCCGAAGCTGTGCAGCTACTCACAACCTGGCACTGAGCACACTGTGATATACCTGTGTTTTGCTGGTACAACTGGGTAAAGCTGGGAAAACCTGGACATCGTGGGAGCTGTGAGGGCTGGGAACCCAAGCATCCAGACCTGGAGGGATGAGCCTTCTCTGGGAGGAGGGGGAAAGAGGGAGTGGTGGGGAGTTTCTTAGGGGGAAATTTTCCTATTCTTTCTATGCCTTACCTGCAGCAGTGCTTATATGCAGGTGCTCTGCCAAATGGTGCTCAGAGACATGCCAGGAAAAACTCACAATTGTGACTGTTGGTCACACTTCAGCTATGGGACCCCCCCAAAAAAAGCTTTCAGTGTCTTTCTGGGTCTGTTTGCATGCCATTTTGTGTAAAGTGGCTCAGTGTCAACACATTGGCATCTCTCAGGAAAGCAACTTGACCTTGAGGGATGGGGTGGCCAGTTGTCAGTTAACCAGATTTATGGTCACACTGAATGTAGCACAGCCTGATAAGCCCCCCAACAACAGTAGGGGATAACGACCCCGAAGCCTCAGTTTCAGTTGAGGCTAGTGGTGCAGGGGTTAGTGGGAAGGGGGTGTTTGAGAGGCACACGGTCAGTGGGGAGCATAAATAAATCAGTATCATCAGTCTTCCACCTGGATAATCATTGAGCCAAGAGCACGCTGAATATCAGACTAGGCAACCACATGAGCATACCCCAACCTATCAAGGAGTCACATTAGATCATTCCTTCACCTATAAACATCACATCCAGAAGATCAGCAGTAAAGTCTTTGCATGGGTAGCTGCCTTACAATGCTTAGCTAGCAAAACATGGTGTGCCAGCTTCAAAGTGCTCAGAACCACTGCACTTGCAATGGATCATACCCCAGCAGATTACTGTGCTCCTGTTCACAGACATTTAGGGCTGGAAGGGACCTCGTGAGATCATCGGGTCCAGCCCCCCTGCTTTGGGCAGGAAAGACTGCTGGGGGTCAAATAACGCCAGCAAGCTGTTGCACTTAAAAGCTGCACACTGTACGTACCAGTGCACAGAGACACATAACAGGCTGCACAACTTACACATACTCAGATGTATTCCCTGCACTCTAGAGCGTTGGACCAAATGACTTAAGAAGACAGACCCCAAAAGCTCCTTTGCTGCCAGGTCTCTGGGCCCATTGAGACCCTGACAGACTGGGTACTGTGGCCTTGTGTGTTGTGCTAAATTTGGGTAAGGGGTGAGGGTAAATGGAAATTAAATGATTGTTCAGGGTAATCCAGGCTGAAATCTATTCTTACAGGTTTTTATACCAACACCAGATGAGTCTCCCATTGGGAACGGCCTTGGCAGAGAAGCATAGGTCAAGTTGAACAGACTGAGATATGGATACAGTCTCTTGAAAACAACACTTCACAAGATGAACATCTTGGACAGCCCCCTGTGTGCATGTGGTGTTTAGCAAACAGCCAAGTGCTTAACTGAAGACTGCAATCTTTACAAATGCCCAGACTGGGTAGATGGAATCTGGACACTGAGCGATAATACCGGACAGCAACTCATATTTGGCTGGAGGGAACAAGTGGGGTGGACTTGGGGGAGGTTGGAAAGAGGGGTTTCACCATCTTGGGTCACTGAAAGCCCATGGGTGGGGCCTGGCACTCAGGCAGACCAGATGAGCTCTGGTCAAGGCTAGAGTGCTACCCTGCAATGGGAGGTGAGAGGGATGCTGCAAAGCCCCATGGGTTGCTGGCAGAATGCAACCTACCCTACGTTGGGATGGGATCTGGTACAGATGGTCATTATAATGCTCTAACCTACAGTGCTGAAGTCTGATTCCACATCCATCCAGGTTATCTTAGAGTGGGATCCACTATTTTTACAGTGCTCTATGTGCCTTACCTGTCTGCTTGGTTACAGCTGTAGAGTGCTTCCTGTGCACTCACTGTGCAATAAGTGTAACTTTTGTACATGGCAGAGGACAGCAAACTGGCAGCAGACCTCACCATATGCAGTAATGATCTACTATGTTTCAGGTAGGTAAATAATTAATAGAAATAAAATAAAAAAATCCACTCCATCTTTCCAATAAATTGCCCCACAGGGAATCTTTGCCTTCCTGAAAGCCTCCATACATAGACAAACCTGGCTGCAGGCTCTGCAGCTTAACATATGCAAATTATCCCAGAACAAAGGTGACTTCCAAAGCTCTGGGGAAGGAGAGGCAGTAGAGGGAGAAAGTCTACCACAATGTCTTCCTCTCGTGTTGAAGGAATGCTGCAACCAGAATAGTCTCCTGATGCTGACTGGGACAGTGTGGCACTTGGGATTAGGTCTTCTAGAAGTCCAGCATCTTCCAGATGACCCATGAAACAAAAGTATGAGTAAGTTGGATAGGCCTGAGCATGTCCTTAGTTGATGCATCTACCTAGCTCCGCTGATGTCCATAGCTTCTTACATCAGCTGAGGATCTGTTCCCGGTGATTAGCAAACTCTGGCACTGTTAGGCCAAAGGATGGCAGGAGCTCCAGATTCAGGGGAACTCCACTGGAAATACATTACTACTGATCTCACCCTATCTAGTCTTAGCAGATGCTAGCACTAGTGCCCAGTCTGATCAACTCTTAAGGTAAAAACCTAGGGAGAGTCACAGAATAACTGGCAATCAGGACTGGAATCATAATTAGACTTATACTGATACACAAAATCATCCACTTGAATTGTACCCAGAAGCAAACTGGAAGCTACTAATAAAGGCATGGTGTGCTCCCTGCAAGGGCCAGGGCTAGCAGCAACCTATACATGTGAAGACTTCCAGATGTTTACAATAGAAGTCCAGATCCTGAGATGGGGAAAGTATGAGGTGAGCAAAATTAGAATGCTAGATGTCAAAAAGGTGCATTACATCCAACTCAAGATATTAACAGGCATGGTGTCATGGGATGATAGACTGAAGGAGGAAGGCATGCAGAAGGACTGGGAGCTTCTAAAGGGCACAGTATTGGAAGCCCAACAAGAAACTGTCCTGGCAAGATGGAAGCACAAGAACAATGGCAAGAGATTAATGTGGTTGCACAAGGAGCTTCTAAAATGCCTCAAATGCAAAAGCAAAGCATAAAGGCAATGGAAGAATGAGCAAGAACGTGCACCAGGAAATAGCAGGACCCTGCAGGGATCAAATCAGGAAGGCAAAGATAAAGAGCTGCACCTGGCAAAGAAGGTTAAGGACAACAAAAATAAGGTCTAGAAGTATGTTGGCCAGAAAAGAAGGACCAAGGAAGCTGTGGATCCTTTGTTAACAAACCAGGGGGAACTCCTAACAAAGATGCAAAGAAGGCAGGTCAGCTTAACACCTACTTTGCCTCAGTCTTCACAAAAAAATTAAGCTGCAGCTAGGCACCTAATAAAGATTACGTTGGCTGAATATTGCCTTTGTGCATGGGGCTGGCAATCTAAATAAAGATGTCATGTAACATGACATAAACCACAACACCAATGGTTGGGGTTTTTTTGCCAGTTATTTATTGGGATCCATAGGGATAAGGTATTATATAACAGTCATTTTCAAAGAAAAAGCCAACTTTAATTTCATTTGTGACCTTTTTGTCATACTAAGATACACTTCTTCAGCCTTTACATTTAACTTCCATTGTTAGGAAGAGTTGGCTACTTTAAAGGCAACCTTGTAAAACAGCCTGAAAACGTAATAGCTTTACTCCAGAATTTGCTAGTCTAGCTAAATTCCAACCTTAGCACTGTAATGAGAAAAGGTAAATTAATCTAGGGAGAGTAGACTGTACCTGATTTGGCTCATTTTATTGTTCTTCTTTTCAGCTATTTCAGGGACAAACTCCAAGTTCATATGGAAATACTCAGCATGCCATTTTACAAAATATGTCAGCTGTATAATTGAATAATGTAAAATGTATTCATCATGCCTGTGTACCTGGAGACACCTAAAAAAAAAAGCATCTGCTACTGAGGTGCCAAACAGAAATACATTTTTTAAACAAAGATTGGCATCAAAACTTAATATCATTTTTTACTGTGCCAAATCTGCATTGTGTGCTTTGGGCCCCCGGAGCTGTAAAAAATGTAAGCTAGAGCCAGAATTGAGTTCAATAGCTCCAGCTGGTTCTGTTCTGCCAGGAATACTCCAGTTCAAGGACTTGATTGTGACAAGACCACAAGATAAGCATTTTGAAATTGTCTGTTGTTATTTTAATAAATGACTCAGAAATCCATGCGAGTCTTTGGAACAATTCTCCTATCAGTCACCTCCATTTACTAATACATTACACTTTGAAAATAATGTAAAAGGAAGAGCTAACAAGAACACACAACAGTACTGGGGCTTTACTGGGATCCAGTGAAGCCGAGAGAGGTCTTACCACTAATTTCTGTAGCGGTTGTATGAGGTCCGTACACCTTGTAATCTCCTATTGCTGTGAACCTCCTTTTTTTCTTATATGTCATGACCTTTTCTATTCCACTTTTGCTGGAGGGTGTGAAGTCCACACTTGGAGAGTACTGAGCACCCTTAATGCCAAATGATTTTATAATGATTTCCAGATGCAACAACCAGCCTTTGTTTTAGTCAGGATGAGCTTTATCGTAGATCACGGCTGTGTCCATCCTTTTCAGAGGCTGAGGGCTACATGATGCAGACGCCACATCTGCGCAGGCTGCACCAATTATGGGTTCCCTCATGTGCACCCCCCACCACCCCCAAGCTGCCCCTGCTGCATACCCCTCTGCTATGTGGGCATCCCTGCCCACTTCCCACCACTGCTGCATGCTCCCCCTCGTGCTCCCTGCTGTGCACCAACCTGAGGTCTGTGCCGGTTTCCCTGCCTTCAGGGACCAGACCCCTGGGCTTCCAGGTTGTGCCATCTAGCCCATAGAGACCGGAGAGGAAGAGCAAGCCAGAGAAGGGGCCGGGAGGTGGGGGGGGAGCCCAGAGGCTCAGTGACAACAGTAGCCAGAGCAATGCGTGGAGTAGCTCCTGGAAGGGAGTCTGAGGGCTGCATGTGGGGCACAGGATGCCATTTGGACAGCCCTGTCTTGGATCAAAGATAAAAAAAGAAAGATGCAGGGATAAGATGCAGGGATAGCTGGGGGAGACTGAATGGCCTGCCGTGAACAGGAGGTCAGAGTTGATGATCCAACAGTCTCTCTTGACCTTTATGTCTATGAACAAGTATATTTTCCCATGAGAACCAGGTAATCATATGTCCTCAGCTTCGAGAATGCCCATATTATCCAAGCCAGCCCTGTTGCAGTGTGAGTGCCAGTGCTTTGTCTTGACTCTTGCAAACACCTGAAGGAGGTAAGCTAGTAGTAGTTGCTACTGGTGGTGAGAGCAGAAGGGGAGAGTATTAAGAGATATACAGGCACGGACACCACATGCTCCAATGAAGGCTGCCTATAATGTGGAAGCCCATCACTTCAAGTGCCCCCCTGCACTCCCCTACAGCACATCCTCATCCTCCTGGAATGGAAGGGCTAAGATCTTGGAGATTACTACAACTATATCTTCCAGGGACATGAACAACTCAAATTTCCTCTTGTGGGAGCACCCAAAAGCCCCAACCAAACCAGAGAGGGAACATTATGCCAGACTGTATATAAACATCCAAATTAAGCCCATCTAGGACTGTGTGGTTGCACGTAAGGAAAACTGATCACTCTTTTCACTCTTATCCTCCTGACGCCCACCAAAGCCATCTCCTGCTATATTCACACCTTTACATATGACAGACACCTGAGTTTCTCACTTTGAAAATCTGGTTCATCTCCATGAGAGAGTGCAAAGAGTGTGTTCTTCACTTTGTAGCTGCCTGCTCCAACTGACACAGCACTGTCTCCTCGGGCAAAAAGACTGCTTAGAAGTGAAGCTCAGGGCACAAAAAAGGCGAGTCACAAACATCTCCCTTACATGTACAGAACTACATACACAACAGATTTCACTGGGAACAAAGACAGCTAAACACCCTGCAACTCCAAGCTCTGTGCATGTAAAAGCCCTCTGGAAAGGAACGTCTCACATTTGCCCATACTATAATATGTACCGCGTACAATATAGAAAATAAGAATGACCAAATTTGATCTCTTACACCTGGTAGGGATCCGCACGATTCATGCTGCACTGCTGCACAGGCATTTATTAATGTTACCTGTTAAAGGCCCTTCCATTATACCCAAGAAAACATCAAGTGATTGTATTCACGTGTTGATCACCATCATGTGCATGGCATTTCAGAAGATAAAAGATGGAGTCCTTGCTGCAGACAGCTCATACTCCAAAGGTCCTGTGCTTACAGTGCCATAGCTATGAAGTTTGGTACCCGGTGCAAAGCCCGCAGTGGCAGCCTGCCCTTGCCCTACACATAGATCTGGGGGAGCACCCCACCATGCTTGCACAGGAGTGCACACAGCTGTGGGAGCTTCCCTCCCCCCTCCCTGTGCCCCCCTGCCAAAGAGCTGATTACAGCTCTGCCTACACCCCAACCCAGCTGGGTTGGGCCTGTTGGCACCCCTTTGCTTTGGCACCCAGGCCAGTCACCCCGCTTGCCTCCCCAAACCCCCACTTGCTACGGGACTGTGCATTTACAATCCAATTAAAGCCCTAAACCAGTGGGAGCTGTGTGTTCTCAGTACCTCGTAATAAGACACTGAAATAATCAGATTTATGTTCTTATTCCCAACCTTAGGTGCCCAAGTTTGAAAACGTTGACCTTAGCTCCTCAGGTCTCAGAATAACCACCTATTTAATGCTTCATACTCCTACGTCAAAGAAGTGCTGTGAGGCTTAATTAATTTTTGTAAAGCTCTTAGAGATCCCTAGATAAGAGGTGCTATATTATATAAGTACAAAGTATTATTACATTACTGAAGAGACTTATCACAGAAAAGGTTAAGGTCAATTAACATTTTCTTGCCATTTATGCATACATTTTCAGATCACAAAAAGAAACTGATATCAATTTAGTTAATTTCACTTGTATCCATTTTCAAATGAGTTATTTATAATTGATTTAAGTTGAAGTCTCACAGATCATCAAAATGGCAATAAATTATACCCTTCTTACAAGCGTCTAACACCCTATGGTTTTAGGCTGCTTTGTTTTAATTGAAATGTAAGCGTTTCAATTACACATTATAATTAAAAAGTTTCTGGATCAAATTATCAATCTTTTTAAAATGACTTAGGCAAGTACAAAAAAAAAAAAATCTCGTTTCTTAAAAATGCCTCCATAGATAATGATAAACTCCATTTCTGAATATCAAATTTAGAGTTTAATTGAAAGCAGCAAGAAAAGGTGTTTTGAAAGAAGCAGATGTTTTCCTGGGTTCTTCTAAAAGAGATGGCTTGCCAATGGATATCTTTTATTTAAAAAATCCTTTTTTTTTTTTTTTGGCGGAAATCATATCTATTCTGTTTGTTAAGCACAGAACCCATATATAAAGCAAACTAAAACTTCATAGGATAAAATGTCTCTTCAAAGCTTCTCAAGAATGCTAGTCTTCTGACTCCTATAAGATAACGATAGAATTTTGGTACCTTTGAAAGTCCCAATTGCAAGGTTCAAGTTAAGCAGTAATTTAGATCAAAATAACCACATTGTAAGTCATTCTCGCCACACATGACATATATTCTGTACTCTGATTAAAACAGTCTTATTGTGCCATGATGTTTTAATTAAAATCTTGCTTTACAGTGTTGCTATTCAGATTGCTTGCATTTAAAAATTAAAAAGCTAGCTAAGGATATTTTGATAAATAAACATGGCTAATCACCCCAAGCATTACCAGAGGGTTAATGCCATTTATAACTTTTCAATATTCAATATGTTGGTACTATAAAAATGCTTAGGAATCCTGAAAGTGTTAAGAATGAATGTCTGATTGAATGTATATTGTTTTTTTAGCAATTTATATGCTGTTCATTATTTCCCTTAGCAAAAGTTTCAGGAAACTATGCCACAAAGTAGGTGACCAATCACACATCTGGATTTGGATTTTTGCTCTATTTTCCGATGGATGAAAACAGTAACCATGATGTTTATTTCATTAGAATTGTTGATAACTATGCACTTATATTGGGTAAAACAATTGAAACGGGGATCTTTATTTTCCTAGAAACACAGTATGGCATATTGCTGTATTAAAATATAGTTAGTTTCTTGGAACTGGTTAAGTTTACTAAGCCATTTAGATTTCTTGAAATAGCTTCCCTGTTGTCATTATCTGTTCTTGCACCAATCTTTATGTTATCCACAAATTTGATTGGCAGTCCTTCTATATTTATTTCCTTGTAACTAACTACAATATTGAGTAGTCTTGGTCCTACTTTTGAGCCTCACAGAACCCCAGTAGAAACTCTCTTGTTCCATAAAAATTGCCCATTAAAAATATTTTCTATTTAGATCAGTCAGACAGTTTTTAATGTGTGTTCTGTTCAGACTGATTTTTTTAGGCTACATTTTTTATTTAAATGTTTTAAACTAGAATGTCATACGGAATTAAATACATTCTCTTTGGTAAGATAAAAGCCGGGATCATATTCTACCTACTTGGTGTTGATATGACTTAGGCTTCTAAGGGTGATTCTGTTGCACCCTGCTTGAGTCTCTGTTAATGCAAATTGGGCTTGTATTAACAGCATCTACACGTGCAGGGAAGCGGGAGCAGATTTGCTGCCAATCTGCTCCAGCTTCCTGGGGGCCTGGAATGGGCTCCTGCTGCCCCCTGGGGGGAGCTCCAGGCACCAGCTGCAGCTGCCAGCAGCTGGCAGCCCTCTTCAAAAGGCAGCCGCACTCACTGCTCCCCCTCTTCTCCCATGGTTCGTTTGTTTGTTTGTTTGTTTGACTTAGTTTTAAAGCTATGACAGCCTATTACAAAAACCAGATGGATTAATGGCTTTTCAAGAAATCCAGCTGGAATAGGAAGATCACATTTAGGTACCTAATATGTGGAGGAGGGTCTGACCGTGAATATTTACAACTACACAATTACTTGGATCAATGAAACTTTTGATCACAAAAACAAATTTGGGTTTCCTTGAGGTGACCTATTTTCCTACAAAGCATGACTGGCATTAGTCCTACACTGTAGTTCTTTATTAGCTGAATCTCATCTTAACATTGGGGACCACAGCAGGAGTAGTCAAGCTGCAGCCCCTGTCAGATTTCTCAAATCTTTGAATCCTGCTATCTGCATATCCACTGAATCAAAGCTATAGCCAAAGCTATAATTAAAACTATGCTGAGACATCATAAGCATTATAAAAGGTCTGTATTAGGGATGGTACTGACAATAACGTCCCTAAATGATGAAAGGCTTTCAGCAGTTAAACAATGAATTTTTGCCAAACTGCACCAGTAGTAATAGCCAAGTACTATGTCTTCCAAGAGACAGTGAGAGACAAATAATAACTGCTCCCAGATATCAGGGATGAAACATACCATTGAGAAACCACACGAACAATACAACAGTGCCATCTTCATTAAACCTGATCTCATCATCAACACAACAGCCAGGACTGATGATGAAAATAATAAAATTCTAACAGTAGGTACTTACAGAATGTATTTCACATCAATCTACAAACCACCAAACAAACCTTTAATTTTATAAGTTTGTCAACCACAACCATGATAAAACATGAGTGATCATTGGCATTTTTGATAGCCATAGTGTCAACTGGGGAAACAACATAACCAACAAAGATGGGGACTGGGTTGAAGCAAATCATTCATCCACGATCCAAAACTTCCCAATTTGTTTTTACAGTAGCCACTGGAAAAAGGCTATATCCCCAATCTGGCATTTGCTAGTACCAATGTAGTTGGATTCTGTAGCAAAGCCACTGCAGAATGTATTCCCCACTCACGGGCTGCATCTCCACATGTATTTGCTGCAGCACCAGTTTACTCATGGGTAAATTGCTCACAAGTAAATGGTGCCAGGCAGGTGTCTACACATGCAGGGAAGCGGGAGCAGATTTGCTGCCAATCTGCTCCAGCTTCCTGGGGCCCTGCAATGGGCTCCTGCTGCTACCTGGGGGGAGCTCTAGGCTCTGGCTGCAGTTGCCAGAAGCCCTCTTCAAAAGGCAGCCACACTCACTGCTCTCTGGCTAGCTACTTCCCTACCCAGGAGCAGTGTGTGCAGCTCAGGCACAGCACGCGCTCTCACCCCTGCCTCTTGCAGCAATGACCAGTGCCCTGGGCTCCTGCTAGCCACTGCACTGGCCTTACTGGCCCACTGCACCAACTGCTGCCTGGCCCACTATACATCTCACACAGGTATAGGCACTGGTGTGGGCAAGGATGACGCAGGCCTGGCAGGTGCACAGCACTGCAGTACCAGACTGTGGTGCCAGGATGCAGGCAGATTGGTGTGGTTAGGCTGTAGCCTGCCCAGGGGGATGCAGTGGCCTGGAGTGGCATCAGACTCCCTGCTAGTGTGCCCCAGGACCCAAAATGCCTGCAGGCTTTTAAGGGCCTGAAGCAGGGGATGCCATAGAGGCAGCCCAGCCCTGGGGCAGGAGCGGTTCCTAGCCTGGAGCCCTGGGGCTAGCCTCAGGCCAGCCCCCTAGTGTCAGGGCTGACCTGGGAGTAAATTTGCTCCTCAGTTGCATCTACCCTTGCATTACTGCACAGTAAGTAATCACAAATAAATTTGATACCTGCATTTGTACAAAACAGACCCATTTGCTGAAGAAGCTATCAGTGCAGGAGAAGAATTGGTTGCTATATTAGCAGAAGAAAGACATGGCAGAACCTCATTGATAATGTGGCTACAATACAAAACAGCAAAAAACGTGGACAACGATCTGGAAACTTACCAATGACCCAAACAAGAGAGAACAACGCTGCAATGGTATTGCAAATCAGATTGCATGTCAACTCATTGAATCTGGTAGGGCACCAAATAAACAACCCAAGGTTCAAATCAAGAGAAAGGAAGATCAGGAGGTTCATCACTTTGGGACACATTTTACAATGGCTGAATTAGCAACTGCAATAAACACTTTTAAAGACAGTAAAGCTGCTGGCCTGGATAATAGTTGTATGGCACAAATAAAACACACTGAACTAACAACAAGGGCCTAGCTACTCCAGCTGTACAATACGTGTTTAATCATTTACAAAGTATCTCAGATATGACAGCAAGCATGTATTGTGGCACTCTTAAAAATGGGGAAAGATCCCTCGTATCCAAGGTACTTCTGACATATATCCTTACTATGTCATCTTTTCAAACCCTATGAATGCCTTATCTTAAGCACTTTTCACTGGTTGTCAAAGTACACATAATCCTGGAGTAAGCTAGCTTTTGCCCAAGGAAATCATGCGCTGGTCAAGTATTTAATATCAAGCAGCATATGGAAGATGACTTCAAAAAAGGAATGATCACTGGTGCTGTATTTGCAGACCTTCAGCAGCTTATGAAAGTGTAAAGTACTGGAGGTTTTTTGCAGAAATATATGATATGACACAGGATTACCAATTACTATGATTAATAGAATCCTTGCTATAAAACAGATGATTCTATATCAAGCATCAAATTATGTAACCAGTAGAGCTGTTGGTGAAACACCTTTGCAACTGAGATACTAGTAAGCAACTCAACCTAATCTGGAATGAAATAATTCTCACCCACAGCCTGAATCCTATCTACTTGGGAGTGACACTAGGCTGCACGCTTTCATATAAAGCACATGTAGAAAGAAAAAAGTGTAAACTTAGTTCCCAGAACAACATATTGAAGAAGCTCATCACTTCCAAACAGGGGCCCAACCCAACAACATTATGAACTACTGATCTTGAACTTTGTTATTCAGCAGCTGAATACACACACACAGGTTTGGAATGAGTGGCACATGCAAAGAAGCTAGACACTACTGAACAAAAGTTGAAGGTGCATTCCAGAGTGCTTTAAATTAATGAATGTCAACAGGCTTCATTTACTTGCCAGTATCATCCCACCAGACATCAGGAGATCAGTAACAAGCAAAACAGAATGCACCTAACCTGCTGAAGACAAGAAGCACCCACTACATGGTCACACTGTGACCCCCAATAGATTAAAATCATGGAAAAGTTTCCTTTCTACAATGCAGCTACAGCATGAAATGCTGATTACCACACAAATAAAAATGGTAAGAGTCATGTCTAGAGATGACCTAGAAGAGAGTTAGCATCATTGGCGATGCGTAGAGGGTGCATGGAGGTGCATGTGCACCCCCTGAAATTAGCTGTGCACCCCCTGGAAGCGCCAGCTGCAAAACCAGTTGGTGATTGGCCACTGGGAGGACCCCCCACCTCCCTCCCATTGGTGATCAGGTGCCCCCCCAGACTCTAGAGGCACCAGTTGCCCATGGTTAGCATGAATATCAAAACCGCCAAACTTCTCCCTGCAGGGGCAGAGTTTGATTGACCGACACGGAGGCGCTTGAGTTACTTTCAAGGGGGGGTGTAAGACGAAGGTTAACTTGCAGCACTGGGGTTATTCCAACAATGCAAACACCACGTGTGAATGAGGAGGAAACTCTAAAACTACAAAATGCCTCCTGGCCTGCCCATATATAGGTGAACCTTGCACCAATTGTACCAAAGACCTCACTAAGGCTACAGACTGAGCAATAGCATGTGCCCATTTCTGAGCTCAAATTTGGACATGATGACGGGACACAAACTTGTATTTCTTCCTCATATACTTAAAATATTGTCTTTAAACCTGCCATTCATGAATTTTCAGTAGCTCATCTGTTCAGTTTTCTACACTTCTAAACTATTGTGTAATTTGCTTATTAATTTCAGTTTGGATTAGAGAGAATGAAGACTGTTTGAAAAAGGGAAAGGAAAAAAACACAGCATTTTGTATCTGTAAAAAGGAACAACCTGTTTTCTGGTTTCTGACATGCATCTAAACTATTAAATAAAAAAGAGTTGAAGATCATGATACCTCATGGGATCACCTATGCTTTACAGAGATGGCTTTACTTTAAAAGAAAAGGTACATTATCTCAGGACTACTCAGCATTAAGAGGGATTGTATCAACAAGAAGAAACCCAAGTACGATTAGATGACTAGTAATACCAGATTGCACAATATTTCCAAGTTAAGTCGTATTACACTGCATTGAACTTTTCAGGTTATTGATTTTCTGTACATTCTTGTTAGGATGGTGTAATAGCTGTTCAAAAGAGCTCAAAATAGAAAAAACTAAAGCACCAGAAAGTAACTTAAAAAAATTGCTGTAATTAAAGCAGCCAGTTGCCCCCTGAGCTACTGAACACTCGCAACCTGCCATAGGAGCTCAGTGACATGTCAGGTCAGATTGCTGAAATGAAAAATGGCCCAGAAGATAGAGTTTCTTGGAAAGATAAAATTGCAGAATTTCAAATGAAAGGCAGTGGAGAAGCTAATTATGCTAATTTGCAAGCTTTAATTCTTTATAAAAAGAAAAGATAAAAAGAAAAGAACTTTCATGTTTTGGTAGGACTCCATCAGGGATATTATTTTCAAAGGGGTGAAAGCAAAAATGGACTCTACAGTGCTGTAGAATGTCATTGGTTATCATCTATGCCTTCTCCTTCCAGTATTCAATCACTGATATAAGAATCACCTAATTATTTATAAAAAAAGAGATTTTCAAAGGCATAAATGCAAGCCATATATCCATTTTCCATTGACTTCTGTCCTTAACTGCCATTTGTTCCTTCAGAAAAGCTTCCCCTAGATATAAAAGACAGACTTAATAGTAATGTAACTTGCGTTCTAAGGCAAAAACTTTTCCGGCTTAATTTTTACATACCATTCCTTTTCAGCTTCTTTTGATTTGATATCAAAGCAAATAGTATTCTGTTTCTGAAGAGAGGTGGGCTGGATGACGATGATCTAATATCTTTTCTATCTCTAACTCCTAAGATTCTGCGATACACAACCACACACACACAATAGATTGCTGATGTCAAAGCCGATCATTTAAAGGCAATTCCCTTCTATCAGTTTGTCCACTTTTTTATAAATACACAGTTTAGAAGGCATGCAAAATAAATGTTCTAACATAGTCAGGGATGATCTTCAAGAAGAGCTGTAGAATACAAAACCCGTAACTTAATCCATTTAGGGTAGATAGGAGAATTTTAAAAATTCAATTTATTATTTTTTAAAGCTGCACAAATTATGTTAGGTAGTTGACAGATTAAATGAAATGCCTGACCCCAAGACTTTACAATGTAAGTGTTATGCACAGAAACTGAAATTAACTACTGGGAAGGGGCAACTTTTACAAAACATTAAAACCAAACTAAACACTGCCAGGCACATGCCAAACCACAATGGATAGAAACAGAGAATGGAAGTCAGAGTGACCTGAATCTCCTGATAACGGCATAATATCTTTTTGGGGGGCTCAGATCTTGAGGGGGAAGGAGGGATTCTGGGCCAAGTCTGCATGGCAGGGGAACTCTGTTCCTACACCCTACCACTCCCAATTGCAGGCACAACTCCAAGCTGCAGCTCCTAGGGTGGGGTGAATGGAGCCCCCCTTGCTATGTTCCTCTCCCCAGCTTGGTGACTCAGGTCTTGGGGGGAAGGCAACAAGACCCAGATTTGGTTTGTTTTATTTGTGTACCCCAGGGGTCATTCCTGGGGTTGGTTTTATTCAATGACTTCATCAGCGACCTGGAAGATTGCATAGAGTGCACCCTCAGCAAGTTTGCAGATGACACCAAGGGGTGGGGGGTGGGGAGGAGTAGATATGCTGGAGGGTAGGGCTAGGATTCAGAGTGACCTAGTCAAATTGGAGGATTGGGTCCAAAGGAATCTCATGAGGATCAAAAATGAAAAGTGAAAAGTCCTGCACTTAGGCGGGAACAATTCAGGAGAGCAAGCCCAGGAGATAAGACTATTATTAAAGAGGTGAGAAGGTGATTTAATATGTTCCCCAGCTACATAAATGAACAGCCTCTTGCAAACCTGGATCAGCTACGTTAACCATGGCCTCCTCTCACTATCCCAGATTCTTGCCCCCTCTTTTTTATGCACTAAATGAGACATTTCTGCATCATGGTATTGCCAAATATTGCAAGTCCTGCAAATTTTGGTGTTCTACTTAGAGCCAAAGCTGCTGGAATTAACTTATGACCTCAGAATCTCAACTACCGTTTAAAAACTGAAAAGGTTTTCTCTTCAATGGTGGTGGGGAGAAGCTTAAAAAGGCAAGTATGACTTGTTCCCGACACTAGAATTCATACATCTCATGCTATGCTCGGGTTTGACATGGGAGTGGCAAGCTGGGAGGTTTTCAACACACCATGAAAAATCAAGTCCTTTATTTAAGGGCCTCATGATAGATCTAGGAGTCTTACTTGAGCCATACATTTTTTAAAACACTTGACCAACACATACATACCACTGAAATCAACAAACATTTAATTTTGCTGCAAGAGCCTCTCAGATTTGAAAAGGAAGTAGAGACCCACCTTTCATGTGTACTTTACTAATCTTTCTTTACTGAACGAAAACTGGGTGTAAAACCTAACTTGAATGCAGGGAGAAAACCAGCAACGCGATCAAAAGAAGAGAACACGAGGTGAAAGGTCTACAGCCCCGAACACCAGGCAATAAACCATTAGAAGCAGAGCTCTCTTTCAAAAAAGGAGGAAAAATGTTAACAGTCTCCTAAAAGCCTATTTGAAATCAATAAATATGTTAGGTGAAGGAAACAAAGAGGATGCTGCAGCGTTTCATATACCCTATACAAAGAAAACAACAAAATATATAAAGAAACCTAGAAAAAAATCTCCACTCTTAATCCTTTTTAACCGACTGTATAGAAATTGATTTTTTTTTTTTAAAGACAAAAAAAAAAAAAAAAGCACACAGCACCAGCTGTTTCTTGGCCAAGAAAACGATAGGGGGTCTTACTCTGTAGTACAGTAAATGGCCAACTTCCCAGGGTAGGTTAAGTCCCCTGCAGCCTGCAATGTCAGCACAGTTGGTCATTTACGAGCCAGTGGGGTTTCGTTACAAGTTTGTTTATCTTTCAATGGAACCACCTGCCTGGCCGCTGAATTGTCTGGGCTATAAATAGAGAAGTAGCGCATCACATTTTTTCCGCATCAAAGGAGGATGTTGGAGGGGGAAGGGACTGGCCACCATTGCTTACTTTTTCAAAAACAGTTGATAAGACAGGAAAATATGCTCTTTATGGCTTCGTCTTCTGCAAATCAAAGGCTTGGCGGTTGATGAACAAATGTTCCCCCTTCCATGGAAAGATACTCTGATAGTTTATGATTAGGAATCAAGGCACAAGTATGTCTGGGCTCCGCAATTCAAGAAGGATGTGGAGAAGCTGGAGAGAGTGCAGAGGAGAGTCACGCGCATGATCAGAGGCCTTATGATGAGAGGCTGAGAGCCATGGGGACTTTTCAGCCTGGAAAAGCACAGGCTCAAAGGGGGACCTGGTGGCTGCCTATAAGTATTTAAATGGGGGGTGCATCAGGATCTGGGGGAATGCCTGTTCACCAGAGCATCCCAAGGGATGACAAGGTCAAATAGTCACAAAGTCCTCCAAGACTGTTTCAGGCTGGATATAAGGAAAACCTTTACTGTCCAAGCCCCTAAGGCCTGGAACAGACTGCCTCCAGAGGTGGTGCAACTCTGGACTCCTTTAAGAGGCATTTGGACATTTAAATTGCTGGGCTCCTTTGACCCCAGCTGATTTCCTGCCCCTGCGGCAGAGGGCTGGACTTGATGATCTTCTGAGATCCCTTCCAGCCCTAATGTCTATGAAATTGTCCAATTACAAAACTGCCATATGCCACCAATCTATATATGTCCCCAAAGAGGTCAATCACAGGTTGTTTTTTTTCCTGAAGGATGTATAAAGCACCTTATAGTGAACAGCTAATTACCTTTGGAGCAGAAGTGGTGTCACCCATTTTGGGGGCTTTGTTTGAACTATGAAGCACGGATGTTCCTGCAAGCATCTATTCACCAAGGCCCCCCAGGGGAGGACAAGAAATAACGGGCACAAACTGATTGATGATTGCTTCAAGCTAGACATAAGGAAAAACTTCTTTACAAATTGAGGGCCGAGGGCTTGAAACAGGCTCCCCTCAGAGGTAGTACAGTCACCCACCCTGGCGATCTTTAAAAACCGTCTTGACGCCCATCTTGCTGGGGACATCTGATCCCAGCAGTCCTTTCTGCCCAAATGCAGTGGGGCTGGACCTGATGGTCTGTAAGGTCCCTTCCAGCCCCTAACAAGTATGAAACTATGAAATGTTTAAAATTATGTTGATCCTAATTGGCTACAGATCTTGGTATCCCTACACAAGTATCCAATCCCATCTTAAATTCTGCTACTCCCTTGGTTTTAACAAGACCATGAGCTCCAAGGGACAATTATATACCTTTCTTTTTAATGAATGCCTTTCCTTCCATCCCTTTTAAAAGGGTTACCCTTCACTTTCACAGTACCTTCTAGCTGAGTTTGCAGAGTTGCTGTTGAAGAGTGGCTGTGAGCCATGCTCTACATCAATCAAAAAGAAAATGCACACAGAACTTGCACACTTTCCCCCTGCAGCATATCCTGGCAAATGTGTTCGTTCCCATAGCAACAATTAAGACTAGCTTATTCCTTTTTTTATAATAAGGACAATCAGCAGTGGCTAAAACATTTTCAAATAAAACTTCTCTCAGACTAAAATTATGCAGCACAAGATTTTCCTGATGATGTGTGCTCTCAAATATTTGAAATGGCATAAGATAGGGAAGAGTAATTTATGCAGCTTAGTTCATCTCTACTTTATCTTTCCCAGAGGCAGGATAATGGGGCCTGATCCTGATTCAATTCATGCTAATAAGAGAGTTTTCCTTGATGTTTGAGAGATCTGTTCAATTTGGTAAAAAGGTGCCTGTTTAGAGTCTAAACTGCTCAGCATCAAAATGTTAAACCAAATGGGGAAAGGCATTGGGGCTGCGGGGAGGGTGGGGAGAGGAGGAATATGTGAAGATGGGTGTGTGAGTGCTTGCATGACAGGCAGACTCAGAAAGGGAAGCAGCAGGGCTATCAAAACTTCATCTGCACCCATTATGGCATGCAAAAGCACACTTTGGAAAGCCATTCAGACATGTTCTGCTGTCAGTTACATTGATGTAAATGGCAATCACTCCATTGATACCACGGACAATATTCTGCTTTTACACTTGTGGACCTGCAGAAAACTGTTAACCTTGTGAAGAGATGAAATTTTGGTTTCTTTGTTTAAAATGATAAGGAAACACACACATAATAAATCAATAAGACAAGCAGGCTCAACTTCTTCACTCATGGTCCCTGCATGCACTACTGATGTAACTCAAGGAAGCCAAAGTATTGAGCCCAACATAAAAGCTTGTATTATTTTCCTCAATATGTGACTTGGATGTAGAACAAAAAAGATGAATCTGTTCCATCTTGCAGCAGAAGTACTGCGAAAAGTCCCACTGTAATTGTGTACAGATAATCCTTATGTGTGCATGCATTAATGGAAATATAGATCTGTACTGCAATTGTGGTCGCAAAGTGTATTAATTAATTAAGTGCCACTGTTTCCCAGTGCCATGGAAAACAACCCATTAATGCCTCTAGAATGGTCCCTGTATTTCCAGCAGTAACAATGTGTGCTAAAGTATTCTGCTTGCACTCAAACTAATGGCCTCCAAAGGAGAAATGACATCTTTTTTAACCTTTTGAAAACACGCATGCAAACGTACTCTAATGCCTGAAAGTATATAAAGTCATTGGAAACACCAACCTTTACATTTAAAACAGATGTGGTAATACACAGCAACAGAGCAATCTGCTACTTTATATTTTACGTCAGTTCATTCCAAGCAGCATGTTGACCCTTGCTAGTCACACAGGTATTGCATTAAAATTTTATATTTAGGGTAGGATTATAGTAAAACAAAGTTATAGCAAAAAAATGTATTATTATTATTATTATTTTCATTTTTTACTAAAAACAACCGTGAGTAACTGACTGGGAGTAACCCACTGGGAGAGACCCTAGGACACATTGTTCCTCACACATTGAATTCCTCTCCTGGTTCCTTCTTATTTCTGCTGTGATGAGGAGAGCAGTAAATCACTACACCAACAACTTACCTGTTGCTCTTCAGTCAATAAGGAGGAGCTAAGAACTTGTCACCTCTTTCTCTCCAGCCTTTAGATTGCGTGCGTGTGGGAGTATGCGCGTGCATGTGCACATGTGCACATGTGGAGGAGAGAGGGAGTGGAAGGGAAAGAATTAACAAGGTCCAGAGTCTTCGGGTCCTCCAGCCCAGTTTGAACACTTCTGCTGACCACAGCTGGGACAGTACAGCTCAAGGAACAGGCAAGCCCCAGGCCATTTCAGGTTTCATTGATTATAGCCAACACCTTAACCCCCCAAAACCAACGGGCAGTCTATACAGCTTCCCAAGGACCTGTGTCATAAGTGTGTTGAAGATGATTCATCTAACATTGGCAGTTCAGCTTTAAGACGATGACTTATGCCTCAGGGCTGCATTCGACCATTTCCGGAGGACAGGAAGGATCTTTCCACGGATGCACCTTTGGCCAGAAATGAGTGGAGAGAATACTGTGGGAGTAGTAGAAATATACTTTTAAGGACTGAGATGCTTTCTAAGCTAAACCAGAGTCCTGGAAAGAGGTGTTCATGTGAAAGTTAATGACTTGGAATATACAGGAGGTCAGTCAGATTAAAGGATGCAGCAGTGCATTCTGGCCCTAAAATAGGATAGCACGTGCTCACAGGAAGATGCCCTGCTCAAAACAAGTGAGCTGCTTCATTGTGTGCCAGGCAAAATAAAAACAGCTCCCAGTGCCTATCCATCCAAATATAGTCACCCAAGGCCACAGGTGTGGCAGTACTGGGTGGTCCAAGCTGAGGTATCTGGCTCAGACTGTGGTATTCACAAGTGCAAGTTAGATGCCCAAGTTGAATGAGGAACGTTCGGTGCCTCAGAATGGGATTCACAAGAGGTAGCACATTGAGCAAAAGTGTTGACCAAACCAGACCATAAGAAATGCTGTAATTAAAACCTTGCCTCTTTCCCTAAGCCCTTAACTCAAGGCTGTGAGTAGGGATCTATGTGGTACTGGTATTCACCACCTGAACCCTCACCTAGACTTTAGAACCTAAGTCTTCCCTTCAGGTGCAGGAGATTGGCTCATTCTTTTCTTGGGCAAAACTTGGGCCTTGGACATTCCCCACCTTTCCTACTGAAGTGAGACCACTGTGTAGAAAGGACTGCAAAGTTCCTGTGCCCAACAACAACTTACCTGGAAGTCTTGGTTCCAGTCCCTGCTCCAATGACTCTTATCCAATGAATCTTGCAAAATGCATAAAGAGTCCTGAGAACAAGGACCAAAACCAGGATTGTCTTCTCCCAAGGGAGTGCCCTCGTCACTGAGCTAGAGGCTCAGTCTTCCCCTTGCTTTGCTTGCTCTCTTAATGGCCCCATAAAGGCTGTATTTCTTTCTACCCAGTGCATCCTTTCAATATGAACCGCAATGAGTGAACTAGCTTCTGTCCTTGTGTTTAGAGTGCTTCCCTGACAGGTAGGAGAAGTGGATTTGAATGCACTCTGGAAGACAAAGGCCTAAATCCCATGTTTCCCACTTGGGTTACTGCTAGGCATTTACATACAAGGTAACTTCTCCCTCCTCTATCTGTGTTTTGAATTAAAGTGGTTGGGGAAGTCAACTCCATCCTGTCAGTATGTATTAAGTGTGTTATGAACACAACAAACGAATCAATCTCCACTAGGTTCTCAGCTGCAGATATATCAATTCTGTGAATCTCAAGCAGCTTTAAGTGTGAGAAAGGCATGAAACATTTGGCTTGGACAAGATGGCTGCACTCCCAGGCCAGTGCCACAGCAGAATTTTAGCCATCAAAGTAATACTAGTAGTGAAAAGACAGGAAATATCTATACTGCTCAATTCTGGCTACTGGGACATACCATGCTGCTCTCTGTATGCGTTTTTCTGAAGTGGAAAAATAGTTCAGTGCTGCCCACGTGTCAATAAGCTCTGCCTTGCTAAAGAGATTATTTGTGCTCCTGCCATACCGTTTTAAGGCGGGACTCCCACATGTCATTTCTAGTGTGGGAATCAGTGGATGGAAAGTGGGATGGCATGTCTCAGAACAGTTGGAGTCAACCTTTTTGGCAGATGTGCCACAAATTAAGCCTCATGCTCCTTGGGTGCCCCTCCCTGATTTGCTGCTCTGCACCAAATGGCCAACCCCATTTCAGGACATCACCAGATGGCCACCTCATTTCAGGACATCACCACCTGGTATTGTAAATCAGTGATACAGAAACATATTAGGAGGCTTATGGACTTTTAGGTGTGCAAGTAATTAAGGCAGGGTTCTCCCATTGATTGTTCTCCCATATTGGTGCCTAAATTCTACTTAAATTGTATTGAAGATCCTTTTTTAGCTCTAACCCCCAGTTCCTATACCTGTTTCCACAGTCCACATGCCTTTTAGATCATATAGTTCCTTGAAGTTATAGAATGGCTCTTTCCAACTCTTCTAAGGAAGTATGTGGAAGAAAAACCATGACTTATTTCAGTGCCTGAGCTATCGTTCCCAATGCGTTATTCACAGGTGGACCTATTTTCACCAAGGTTTGCCCCCTCTTTCTCCAAGGTGACTGTTAGTGACTGGTCAGATTCATCTTGGGTTGGCCTGCTAACCTCCATTTGTTTAAAGTTAACCAAGTACATTAAAAAAAGAAATTAGGCAGGCATCAAGCATAATAGAGTAAATGAAAAACTCTATGTATGACATGAAAAATGTATGACATGAAAAGCTAAAGGTAGAAGTGAAATAACATATGTATCTGCAAACCAGTCTAGCATATAATGCAGGACTGAAGGAAAATCCACTGGAAAGCCCACCAATAAAAACAGCAGCAGCAGGTGAAACAGGGTAGTGCATTTCTTTTTCTTATCCAGCTATTATTATCGGTGTGTACCAGAAGGACTGAAAAAATAATTGGAGCATTCTGATATCTGTCTAAGGTCCTGCTCTGGTTCTTATTATTGCCGTATTAGAACACTTAGATTCATAGAATCACAGAAGTCGGGTCGGAAGGTACCTTGTAGATCTTCTAGTCCGACCCCCTGCTCTGGACAGGAGAGAAAACTGGGCTCAAATGACCCCAGCCAGGTAAACATCGAGCCTCCTCTTGAAGACCCCCAGGGTAGGAGCCATCACCACTTCCCTTGGAAGTTGGTTCCAGATCCTAGCTGTCCTGACAGTGAAGTAGTATCTTCTAATATCTAGTCTAAACCTACTCTCTAGCAACTTATGACAGTTATTCCTTGTTACTCTGGGAGGCGCTCAGGGGAACAAGGTCTCTCCCAAACCCTGGGGTCACCAGGTCCCCTCTCAGCCTTCTCTAGCGAAGGCTGAACAGGTTCAGGTCCCAAAGCCTCTCCTCATAGGGTCTGCCCTGCTGTCCCCGGCTCATGCGAGTGGCCCTCCTTTGGACCCTCTCAATGCTGTCCACATCCCTCCTGAAGTGCAGCAGCCAGAACTGGACGCAGTACTCCAGCTGCAGCCTGACCAGTGTCGCATAGAGGGGAACGATCACCTCCTTGGCCCTACTTGTGATGCATCTGTGGATGCAGGACAAGGTACGGTTAGCCCTACTGACCATGTCCTCGCATTGTCGGCCCATGTTCATCTTGGAGTCAGTAATGACTCCAAGATCTCTTTCTGCTACGTGCTTTTGAGAAGGGAGTTCCCCAACCTATAGGTCTGCTGCTGGTTCCTACTGCCAAAGTGCAGCACCTTTCACTTGTCAGTTTTGAATCCGATCCTATTTTCATTTGCCCACCCTTGTAACCCGTCCAGGTCCTGCTGTAATCTGTCCCTCCCTTCTAGCATGCCCACCTCACGCCAAATCTTGGTGTCATCTGCAAATTTAAACAGGCTGCTCTTCACCCTGTCATCCAAGTTGCCAATAAAGAAATTGAACAGTGCAGGCCCGAGGACTGAGCCCTGGGGGACCCCACTGCTCACTTCCCTCCAGGTCGAATATGACCCATCCACCACCACTCTCTGAGTGCAGCCCCTCAGCCAATTTGCTATCCATTTGACTGTGTAGGCATCAATGCCACAGTCACCTAGCTTTTTAATGAGAATGGGGTGGGAGACATTGTCAAAGGCCTTCCTGAAGTCTAGAAAGACTACATCCACTGAAACACCTGTGTCCAGTGATTTTGTGACCTGATCGTAGAAAGCAATCAGGTTGGTCTGACAGGACCTGCCCCTAATGAAACCATGCTGGTTGCCCTTGAGCATTGTCCCTGCTGGTGGCACCACAAGTGCTTGTAAAGCCATGTCAGGGGCCCCACGATAACCCCTGCCAATTCCCTCAACACCCTGGGGTGGAGAGCATCTGGACCTGCTGATTTGAACACATCCAGCCCCTCCAGAAGTTCTCTGACCTGGTTCTGCTTGACCCTTGGCTTGGTGGAGTTTCTCCTGAGCCCATCCTGAATCTCGTTAGGGGAGTCCCAGTCCCTGCACAAGAAAATAGAGGCAAAGAAATTGTTAAAGAGGTCTGCTTTCTCCTCTGGTGTGACCACCAGATGGCCAAGCATATACTGCAGAGGCCCCACATTACCCAAGGCCTTCTTCATTCTCTCTATGTATTTAAAAAAGGACTTTTTGTTATCTTTGATCCTTGATGCTAGCCCTAGTTCTGTATCTGCCTTAGCTTTCCTAACAGCCCCCCTACAGACCCGAGTGGTGGAGGTATACTCCTCTTTGGTGATAGCCCCTCCCTTCCACCGAGTGCACACCTTCTTTTTGGCAATCACGCATTCACAAATGCCCTTGGTGAGCCAAGGTGGGTTTTGGGCACTCTTGCCCCCTTTGCTTCTTGTTGGGATTGTCACCCCTTGGGCTCTGAGTATCGTCTCCTTAAGGAATGACCACCCATCTTGGGCGCGCAGTTCCCCTACTCTTGAGGACCCCAGTGCCTCCCCCACTAATTTCTTCAACTCTTTGAAGTTGGCCCTCTTAAAGTCTAAGGCTACTGCCTTGCTGCCAGCCCTTGACACCCTGCACTGGATGGTGAATTCCAGTAGGCAACGATCGCTGTCGCCCAGGTGGTCGAGGACCTGGAGTCCCCTCACCAGGTCATCGCCTGTGGCCCAGACCAGGTCCAGCAGGGCATTTCCCCTAGTAGGACTGTGCACCTCTTGGGTTAAGTGGAGGTCTTGCATCTCAGCCAGGAACCTCCGTGAGTGGTCAGACCTGGCTGACTGCTCCTCCCAGCAGATGTCCGGGTAATTTAGATCACCCATGACAACTACATCCCTTGCCTTAAGTGCATCTGCAAGCTGACCCGAGAATTCATGGTCCGGCTCTTCCCCTTGGTTGGGAGGTCTGTAGTAGACCCCACTGTTAAGTCCCTTTCCTCATGACCCCCTGTATCCTGACCCAGAGCACTTCAACCTGCTCCTTCTCTGACCCCATCCTGTTAGTTGAGGATGTGCATTGCTCTTTGACGTAGAGCACCACACGCCCGCCTTTCCTCCCCGCTCTATCCCGGTTGTCTAGCCTATAGCCCCTAATATTAACTGCCTAGTTGTGGGATGAATCCCACCAGGTTTCTGTGAGCCCTACTATGTCCGGGTTTGAACTGGCTATCCGGAGGGCGAGTTCCTCCTGCTTACTCCCATAGTACGAGCATTGGTATAGAAGCATTTAAGGCCTTGAATTGGTGCGTGTGCTACCCCCTAATTCTCAGGACTATCTGGACCCCTGTTGCTTACCTGGGTAATCCTTGTGTATGTCACCTGTCTTGGTTGGGAGGTGTACTCACAATGTCATGTATTTATCCTCCGCATCCCTCTGAAGTGGGGCTATGCTATTGTCCCCATTTTAAAGCTGAAGTACAATTAAGCTCAGCTATGACAACATTTACTCATTTCAGATCTGGCATACCATGACTTTTCTTCACAAACCTATGGCAAAGCAACGCCTAGAATCCAGGTTTTCCAGGTCTCAGGTCTGTGCCTTACACAAGACCATGCCTTCTCTATAGGAGCTGGCCCACACATGTCTGTCCTTTGGCTCAAATCCTGCTGGCCTTACTTATGCAAGAAGTGTCATTGGGCCCTGTGTGGAATCATTCACATAAAGCATGAAGGGCTTGGCCCATCAGGTGGTAGAAATTATGAATTATAGAAAGACCGAAAGGATAAGTACATGCTATGTACGCCTACATATCTGACGTCTGAGAATTAAAAGAGAGAAACCTATATGGAGCTGTCAAGCAGCAGTCAGTGTGGGACAGAAATTAGAAGGAATACAAAGAAATGAATGCACATGGACTCTGATGGGAAAATTAAGACACAATGTTCTCTGAGTTTAAATAACAACATACAAATTATTTACTTTCTGAAGCTTGATTCAAGCAAATCAACCAGACAAGGAAAAGAGAAGGCGGAAAGGTTGTAAGCTGTGTTCCCTGCAATACAGGTGTCTTGCCCTAATGAGTCTCTAGGTTTCTAGCTGGCATCATGAATATCACCAGAGGTGATTATAACTTGTAAAAGCAGACCAGAAAGAGACATGCCTGTGGACGTCTTGGGCTGTAATTAAAGCCATAAGCCATCAGAAGCAAAGAGGCCAGCTGCAGCATTTCAAACCTTTCTTACCCTGGCATTAAAAATAGACCGCGGCACAATAACAATAATAAAAAGAAACGTGCACCCCAAATAATCCCAATAAAAAAGAATTTGCACTTTTGATTACTATAATTGATTTCTTTTCTAGATATGAATAAATGACCCAGGCTAAATGCCAGTTCCTTGCAAAGAATTTCATTTAAGCTTCAGTGAATTGAAAGGCTCAACCAGACTCAACATTTCCAACTTCCTAGCAAGTAGCAGAAAATCTACCTGACAGTTGCCATGGAAACACGAACAGGAAGAGCTAACCACCAGCCTATAAATCCACAGAGAAACCTTTCTTAATTGGAAGGCCTTTAACCCACACATTTTTCTCATAGCTGCAGAGCTTATTTCTAAAGAGATTATTAAATTCCTCAATTGACTTATGAAGGATGCTTCCCACTATATTACTGTGCTCTGGGTTGCTCATTCTTTATATCTGTTTCCAAAATTACAAAGCAGAGCAAGGATGATAAAAGTTAACATAGATGTTTCAATGAAAAATCCATATGATGTTCTGAAAATAACTTCAGCGGCCACATTTAACATAAAAAAATGCAGTACAAGAACTGAAATAGTATTAAAGACTAAGAGATCCAATAGCCCAACATTTGTTTCTCAGGGTACTATGCTTATTTATTTGTGTGTGTGTGTGTGTGTGTGTGGGGTGGGGTGGGGGGGGGCGGAAGGATATATCATTGATAATATCTAGATTATTCTCATTTATATACACATGTGTCTATACGAGTAAGCTTCTGAATTATGCTAATGTTTCAGTTTGCTTCAGTATTGTGAAATGTGCATGAAAGTTTCAAGAGTAGTGGCCACTTCTGCATTAAACTTAGTTCTTGGGACATATCTTTTCTATGACATCATGGCCCCTCTTGCTCTCTTTTTGTCCTGTGATTTTAGATGACAAGCACTTTGGTGTGGGCATAATCTCTCCCTCTGAGTATATACAGCACCTAGAACATGGTGGGAACTCAATCTGAGTGGAGTTTCTCAGTGCTAATATAAAGACTCCAATAGCTTGCTAGGGAAATGATTGAAGAAATGGTCTTTTCTTGGGTCTCCTGTTTTAGACACAGAACTATAGTGACCTTGCATAGTCAATGTAGGAAAAAGCAGGGCCTGGTGGAGGATTGGAGCACTCATGGTTTGTCAACACCACGGCATGTGTAGACTTACTCAAACTACAGTTAAACAAAAAGTAGCATTGTTTAGCATTTGTCTAACAGTGTAGCTGGGGCAGCACAGAGCTGAGCACAGCCTAACCACTCAAGTATCTGCCTAACCTCTTGAGTAGGATCTTCAGCCGATGTTAAGCCCCAGGCTACCAGAATGACATGGATAGAAGTATTTGAGTTACTTCATTTACGGTGAGGATGGATGGGTGGACAAGTGGCAGTCACAACTCTTGGTCTGCTAGACCTCGAGCGTCACTGATAGGTGAAGTGAAAGTATTGCAGCCTCAGTGCAGTGCATATCAGTTTCTCTTGAAGGCAGCAAGAATGAATTAGCAGACGTAGGCTTACCAGGCAGGGCTGGAACAAAGAAAACGTGGGCCTTGGGAAGTGAGATCTCTTCTAGCTTGGGAAGTCTCCTTCCTAGTCTCAGATAGGCAGTCTTCCTGAGGTACATTGCACCTTGATTCATCCTCAAATCAAGTAGATGAAAGGTAAGTGGATGAAAACACTGTATATGCATGTGTGCCACTCACATGCACTGTTCTACAGTAGTTGAAACCTCACTGGACCCAGAGCTGTATCCCCAGTGGACCAGAATCTGCATGGGGGCACAAAGCATGCAAAAAGGTCAGCTGAAGCTCCCAGAATCCTTCAGCAGTGCCTACCTACAACAGAGTTGAGTTGGTTTAAGAAAAAATATCAGATTTACCCAAAGAACCTTATCTGCCTATGTCCTTAGACCAACATGGCTACAACCTATACCCCTGTACCTACAACAGGACACAGAGACCTTGTTGCCTGTTTGTAGCCATGTGTGTGCTCCTGCCTCAAAGCAAAAAGAACTGCAGGAGCTGAGCTGGCCCCTTTCTAATGAGTTTATTAGGCAAGGAGGGGTAAGTCTATGCTGCTCCTTCAAGGCAAGTTAGCTATATCACCAGCACTTTGAACCTGACAGCATGTGAAAGAGTCCAACTCACTGATGGTAGATCATGCTGCAGTAGCACACTACAAATACTGCTCTTGGTAGTCTCTTCTGGAGACTGAAAAAAATGTGACTTCAGCTTTGGGATCTCTCAGCTTTCTGCACTAGCTCATTATGCTCTTTATAGCCTCTTAATGTAGACTTAAAATGTTGCTATATCTTTACTCTTCAGCTAGGTAGCTTCAAGGAAGCCTTTCCCACTAGCTTATGAGAAGAGATTCTGCCCTGTTTTGCTGACCCTTGTAGCAAGCCCATAATGCTTGGGCAGAGCCACTTTTGTGCACTCTTGGTAGAAGTCTGGCTCACCCCAGGCTGCCCTTTATATTTTCATGTGTGATGAGTCACTTGTCCCTCCCTGACCATAATCCCATCACTTGGTGAAACAGGCGGTTGAGACCCAAAACTATTACATGGAAGCTTACCATATGTCATAGCTCTAGGACGAATGCTAGCTGAGGGTTTGTTCACATTATGGAGTGGATTCTGCTAAAGATGTGCTGGCATGGCTACCATATTTTCTCATGTACCCCCCC
>NW_005841853.1:1282062-1342775 GCF_000455745.1 Alligator sinensis
AGAATGAAGAAAACATACTTTTTTTTCTAGACTATTAGTTAAATCCTGACCACAGGGGATCCTGACTATATGGCTCAATCCTGACTGGTGCTGCTCAGGCAACAGCCACAGTTTTAATGCTGTCACAGCTGCTGCCAAGGTAGCAGCAGTTTTGGTTGCTGGGCAAAATTACTGCCAATTCGGCAGCCTCTGTGAAAGGGTTAAAGATAATTATAAGGCTGAACGGTGCACTCCACCCTTTCCTCCTGGCTGGGAAAGAAGAGCAGCCCTGGCCATTACAGTATCCCTATGCTTTAATTTGAGCTGAGAAATCAGCTTGCTCACTTAAGATATGCAGCCCAACTCTGGAGGGCTAATTTTGCAGGAAAGGTGTGGCTGATTTGCAAGTACATAAGGTATTAGAAAACCTTTCCCCCACAGTCCCCATCTATGCAGACGTGGTATATGCAGGCAGAATAGGATGTTTTGTGGGCTTTCAGTACTCCACTGCACTGAAAGACAATTGCTATACAAGCCCTTGTCTGTCAGCCTATTTTCTGCATTCAGGCTGGGAGTTTTACCAGCAGAGATGCATTCGGTAGAACCTGTAATTTTTCCACATCTCCAAGCCAACATAGCTATCCTAGCAAGACCTCGTAGCTTAGAGCATAACTAGAGATCCTCTTGGGAACTGGAGGTATTTCAATGCTTTCAGTTGCTTATAGGATGGAGTCTTGCTCGATGAAGGGACAACATGCAGAAGCACTCATCAATCACTGGGCAAACCACCTCCATGCAAACAGCTCTAAACATCTCTGTCAAAGCGCCTCACTATTGACCTGCCTCCTCATTCTCCTCCCTGCTTTTTCACTCCCTTGAATATAGACTGCCAACCATAACAAATCGAGTAAGGTTTTCCAGTGGGTTTGTGAAGCAGGTAAAATATCCAAGAGGGACCAATGGATGAAACATAAACACTCCTCTTCACTTGAGACCTGGGCTGTGTTTTAACATAGGCATTTAGCGGTAAGAAATTAAAGTGCTATTCCACCTTTCTGCTCACCCATTTGTGGGTGACCTCCTGAATACCCGAATGCACGAGCACATTTCCAACATGAAGGCAGACCAGTGGGATTTCACTTCCTAATGCCAAACAATACTGGAGATACTTGGGAGTGAATTAGCATAATGAATGCTATTTTCCTTTGCCCAAATTATTGTTTTTCTCCCCGCCTCACATCAGTGTTATTATTAGACTTGTTAACCGACTGCGAGAGACTCTCTCGAGGGACAAGTTCACTTTATTTAACAGATGCTTCTCTGAGTTCATCAGGCTGGCAATGGCGAGCCTAAGATGAGTTTAATAAAAGTTAAGGGACAATGATGAAGCGAGTGGAAAATATTAAGGCGCTGAGAAACAAAAACATCTTTGCTTAGCTATGGCTCATCTCCGACAGCTAGAAAGCATCCACTCCCTGCAGAATCCCCAAGCATTTGCAAAGTCTGCAGAATCCAACAGACAAAATCCTTTACAACGTACCACCGTGTCTATGGGGATTTTCAATGCTCTAGAGAGTTTTTAAGGGATCTGCAGGATTTTTTGTTGTTGTTGTTATTTTTATTTTTCCCCAGTGCCGTTGTATCTAGCTGTTCTCTTCTCACTCTCAAACAGCCAAGTGCACTGTTCTGCAGATTATTGCTACACAGTGTCTGTCCATGGAGTTCACAGACATTAAAGGCATGACCTCTGTCTCAAAGGACTTTCATTTCAAGGGCCACATTCTCGGGTTATTTGCATGCACGGAAGTGGAACCTCCAAATGATTCAGCCCGTGGAGTTTATGAGTATTTTTTTCGTATGCCCTTAATCAGAAGATCTCTTTACTGTATAGGAGACACTGTAAGGAAAGACTGCATCCATATAGAGACCTCCGGCTTGCTCATAGCTCCAGGAGTCATCCTGTTAAAAGTTTCTAACGACAGCATTGCAGAACCCCGCCCTCGACAAGGGTTGCATCCCAGTGGAAGTTACTGCAATAGCCACAAGCAAGCGTTCCTATTGGGTTGGTTCAGAGGATTTAGAAATTGGTGCTGGCCTTCGCTCTTTCCTCTGCTTCCTCTCCATCTGCCTTCATTTGCCAGCAGAAATTTCCTTGGTGAAAGGAGGCACAAGAAATAATTAAACAAGAAGACTGACGTTTTTTCAACATGGGAGACTAAAGCAAACCTTGACTTGTTACTCTGGAGATAGGGTGTTTGCAGGAATTGAATTCCCCTGAACTTTCTGGATCAGGCAGCACTTATTTCAGTGCCTGATTTGAGGTACTCACTTTTGAAAAGGTTAGACTTAGTGTTGAGGAAGAACCTGAAGATGGTGTGGGAGATGGTGAGGATGGGTCAGACGTAGGACTGGGTTCTTCACTCTACTCAAACTTTGTTCAGAGGCCAGGAGATGGAGAAAGATGGAGAGAGGCAGGTATAACGATGCAGTGCTAGCTCACTTGCAAGGAGTTAGCCTAACTGAGCCTGATCTAACTCATCCCACTGATGTAAAATCTAAAGAGATATCAGTGAACAGGAGATCTTCCCTATTCCTTTTCTTCATCCATTCTTCCTTGACATGCCCCCATTTAGACAGAGTGAGATAAATCATTGCATCCTTCTACTAACAGAGAATACAGCTATGAAAAGGGAATTTTGAACTGGAAACTCCCAGCCAAAATCCATCTGCTCTGTCACATGGCAGTATGAAAAGGATACAACAGACAGAAGAATCTGTCCCATAAGACAGATTCTGTAGCATGGAAAAAAGCTCATGGATACAACTGGGTAAATGAATGAGGGCTTAGACGAGTAAGAAGAGCTAGCAGGTGGAACGATTATGGTGACATTCACAGAGCCAGCAATATCTGATAGCCTGCTCTTTGATTTCCAGCTATCTACACAGCTGAATGCTTGTTTGGATCTCTATTCATTTCACAGAAAAAAAAGAAATAGTTATCCACAGGCACTAATTGTAATAATAAATGTTCCTTCAGGCTACTGCTTGAGTTGGAGCTATTGCTATTCTCCATGTTGATACCTGACTGTGGAGGTACATATTATTTCTCTCTCTTCTCAATTCCATTTCAGGTTGGTTTTGATACTTGCGGGTGCAGGTAACACCAGATGCTACAAATTCTACTTAGTTGCATAAATTATTCTGGTCTTTGTCTTTTAATGCTGCCAACCCCTCCTGCTGTAAGGTCAGGGAAGGAAAGAATGGGGAGACAAATTATTTCATAGTACATTTTTAGTATTTAATAGGACTCTGAAGAAACATTAGATTTAATGAGACAATACAGATATTTGAAAGAAAGCAGATGGATTTGCAGAGACAGAAATATTGAAGATTATCAGTCATTTTGTGTTTAAGGATTTAGTTGGACTTTTCAGGTCAAGGTTCAATAAAAAGACTGTGTTAAAATCAGCACATAAAAAGGAGACAAGAAATGTCGGATTTCTTCTCTTAAAGAAACAAAAGATGCTTCTGAGGAAAAGCTCTTGCTCATACAGAGACGACTTGGAGAAAGCGGGGGAAAGCTTTTAGTCTATGGCTGAGTTAATTACCCCTCCTAGCACACTAGTTTCAATCCATGTAGCATTCCTCCATTTTGCTTTCCTAGGTTGCAGATGCTTTTAAGTGATCCATCTACGGAAATCAATGGCTATTGACAAGCTCTGTAATTACATTTACAAGCCAAGATTCCTAACCCTCTGCTACTTATTTAAGTGATTACATACCTTCTAACCTGGTTTGCTAAAGATCACCAGTGTGTGGATTTAAGCCAAAAATCCAATCATATTCTCAACATGCTTTCTGGCCTTGCTGCAAAAAAAAGAAAAAAGACACAAAAAAGACACTTCCCAAAGTATTGGCACATCAGTGCCTTGAAAGAGAAGAACCGGGGGGAAAAAGCCTGTTTCAGTTGTCACGTCATGTCTGGAGGGAGGGGCTAGATTTGCAAAACAGGCATGAGTGAGGCAAGTTTCCCTTTTATCTGGTTAGAGCAAATGTCCAGGATGTGAGAGCCCAGGGTTTAAATCTCGCCTCCATCTAAGGGGTTCAAAGCTGTGTCCTCCACTGTTCAAGAGATCACCAGTTATAGAGTATACTTAGCATGAACCTGGTGGCTGGCGGGGCATGGTGAGCTCCCACAGGTGGCAGTGGCACTGTCAGCAGTGGGAGCGTGGTGGCGGCAAGTGGGGAGCTTCCACAGGTGGCCACAGCGCTGTTGGCGGTGGCAGGCAGGAGGGTGGCGAGTGCCGACTGGTGGTTGGCGACCACCTGCAGACACCCTTGGCAGTGTCAGCAGTGGCCATCGGTGATCGCGGACCACCCACAGATGCTGCTGGCGGTGTCGGCGGTGAGGACGGGCGTGAGCAGCTACCTCCTGCAGGCACCGCCGGCAGTGTCGCCGGCGCCTTTTCGCAGGGGGTGCACCACCATGCTCAGGGGGTGCATGTGCACCCACGTGCACCCCCCTGTGCATCACCAATGATCCTTAGTCTCTCTGGTTGGAGCTGTTCCACTATTTAAAGTAAACAGTACACTAAATAGACATTCAGACAATGAGCAAAAATGGCTCTCTCTTTAGTGAAGTGACAGGCAAGGATTTCTTAGGGTGATAACTTTTATTGAACCAACTGTTTAGTTGGGATACAGTTAGACAACTTTTTAAATGCATGATTCTCTTCATCAGGTCTGACCAGAACAAGCGAAGCACAGAATAGGAAAAAGCGAAGTGGCAGGGTGGTCGTTCATGCGCCTGTGAAACAGGATGAGCAAGGTACTGGTCCACAGTACCTATATCGTAGTAATCAGGGCACTCTTACTGGAAGAGGGAGTTTTGGGCTCAAAACCCATTAGATAGGAAGGAATTAAACCCGGGTATCTAGTACCTTGGATAAGTACTCCAGCCAATGACCAATTAGGCCAAAGAGCAGCAGTACCACCAGTGACATTTTTAAAAGTCTATTCCATTGCCTTGACTTCTCTTACAAATGCCTGAAACAAAGGGTTTAAATTTTGAGCTGAAATGAAAGTTTCAAATATTCATATCAAATTAAGATTTTCTTTTTCTTTTTCTGGCATTTTTTGAAATCGTATGTAACCCTTGTGCTGGGCACTGGTTGGCAGCAACTAGGGCTGGATTCAATTTTGGGGTACTAAATATATTTTACATTGGCTCAAGCCCCCACCCAGACCACTTGGGAAACACTACATGAATTACTAGAATGTCCCACATAAACAACCCTCCCCCCCACCCCCCGCCCTTTGCAAGTAGTGTAAACACAAAAGACAGATTTATTACAGAAAACAGAGGAAAACACCAAATGCAATTTAAAACACTATTGACTTCAAGAGGCAGACAAGGTTCCTTGGGTGAATTTGATATCTTTTATTAGACCAACCCAAATAGTTGGAGAATAGCTATTAAGCAAGCTTTCGGGTTTAAAAACCCTTCATCAGGCTAAGGAAGTTTCAGCAGTTGGTGTGTGCTCTTCCAGCCATCCAACTGCTGAAACTTCCTTAGCCTGACAAAGGGTTTTTGAACCCGAAAGCTTGCTTAATAGCTATTCTCCAACTATTTGGGTTGGTCTAATAAAAGATATCAAATTCACCCAAGGAACCTTGTCTGCCTATGTCCTTAGACCAACACGGCTAAATCCTACACCCCTGCATTGACTACAAGAGGCTTTTATTAGACGAGCTGAGTTGGAAAAAAAGTTCTTAGCAATCTTTTAGGCGCAGTCACCCTTCGTCAGGCATAAAGAGTCTCTGCTGTAAAAGATATCGCCTCTTCCCAAAGAACCTTGCCTGCCTATGTCCTTAGACCAGCACGGCTGCAACCAAAAACCCATGAACCACAAGACATACTCTTTAGGTTGCGCTGCACCAGGGAAAGTTGCTAGAGAGTATGGGTCCTTCTGCAGTGCAAGGGGCCCCTTGCTGCTCTTGGAGGAATGGCAGCATGCCAATGTTTCCTCCCGCAGAGAGGCTGTATATGTGTGTGCTGAGTGACTGTGGCTCCACACAGCATGCATGCACCCAAAAACGTCTAGGCTGGATTATATGGCCTGCTAAAGCAAAACTGCAGGAAAAACTCCAATACGATCCATGTAGATTAATGGCTACTGCCAGCCCAACCACAGAGCTTGAGTGGAGCAAAGGACTATCAAAAGAAACAAGGGGAAATACCAGACCTATCCTCTGTGCTTGGGCTACAGTTTGCATCACAGTTCCACAGGGAGCAGAAAGCTGCAAACCTTAACCCTGGCCCAAAACTGGCAGGGTTAGAAACTCCCAGGTTTCAACACTGTTTAAACTGCCAGGCCTAACTCCTGGCCAGCAAACCCAAGGAACCAATACTCTTTTCCCTAGTATTAATCACTTAAAACCTCAAAAGAAAAAAAAAAGGGAGGGGGTAGAGGGGAAAAAAAGGGCAATAGAGGAGTTCCCAGACACTGGGACAATTCACGTCAATTCAAACCAAAATTTGATTTCTCTGCCACCAGTAAGGAACACACAGGAGAATTTAACATAAAATGCCTCCATCTTATATAGATCCCCCATTATGTAAACATAGGAAGTACATATTGTTGCTTTATCATAAATTCTTCACTTAGGTAAAGGGTCCTTCATGTTTAATCCTTTTCTTTAACATACTGACATCCAATCAGATTGAGACAGATGCATGTCATTAATGATTGTATATCGGTCATTGTAAACCTGGCAAGGATGGAACTGGAATTGAACAGCTAGCAAGAGCTCAGATCCTGGGGTCTGGACTATACCCATCTTCCTAAGTGTATGTTGCTGCATTGCCATTGCCTGATCTGAATGCTAGTTAAGCTTTCCAATAAAGTGGTTTTCTCTCTCTATTCCAGAGCCCCATCCAACAAAGTAAGCTTTCTTGGTCCCAGTTTGGGGATAGATGGCTTCTCTTCATTGCCAATCCCCAAAACCAGTTATTCACATATATCTACTCAATACAGGCAACCCCCCGCTTAGTGCTCTTAATTAGTTCCTGAAAAACTGAGTGTTAAGTGAAACAAGCAATAAGTGAAAACAAAAGTATTTGACGACCCAAGATGGTGGCCACAATTGTTTTTAGTGACCCAAGATGGTGGCTGTGAGCGTTATAACGAAACTTGCTGAGCGCTAAGTGAAATCAGGTATCAATTTCACATGAGCATTATAGCCAAATAGTTCTAAGTGAAACCGCGTTAAGTGGGGGTTGCCTGTAGATTAAGAGGAAAATTTTCAGTGGCACACTGGGGAATTAAGTAACTAATTCCTATAGAATTTCTATGGGAGTTGGGCACACCTTTCCTTGGTCCCTTTGAGTCTCTCCTTCTTGCCTCGGTTTGTTATTATAGCATTTCACTTACTACCCTGAAGCACGTTCCCTCTAAGCTGCCCGGCCATGTAGCTGTGCCTGGCAGCGCGGCATGAGCACGCCTGTGCAGCTGTGCACGCCACGCAGCTTAGAGGGAGCACTCCCCTGAAGTGGTCCAGATTCTGCTCTCAGTTACATTTGTGTAAATCTGGACAATCTGCCCCAGATCTCTATTATCCAATGTGGAATATGTCTGATACAGATTCAAGAAGTAATAAGACAGAGTAAGAAGTACAGGGAAGAAGGAAGCACAACAGAAAGCGAAACGGGGGAAAAAAAATCTCATCCAATTTTGTTCCTGTTTGTTCTAGCCTTAATTTTTGTGTTTGTCCATGGGTAGCCAAGTCTCAAACAGAATTACTGGTGGGCAAATAGGTTTATATAAAATAAGAACCTTAATACTAAGAAATTGACCCATTTCTAGCATTCAAACATTTCCACTTATCTGGGTATTAGGAGCAAATGTTCCTAATTCCACTTCCCTGAACCCCATTTACACTTTTCAGCTGCAATCAGAACTGGGAATAGATAAATCCAACAAGACACAGTATTTCTCTTGCATTTTAGGATGTGACGTGGTGGGGAGAATCCTGGAAATCTCATGAGAGACAGGGTTTTTATGGGCTTTCCAGCTCACTTTTACAGGCTTAAGAGGTTTGTGTAGTCTAGAGAAACAGCCAAACCTCTAAATGCTTTTTATAGTCTTTTATGGGAGGAAATCCACATGCTCGGGTACCGTCATGGTGTTCATCAGCAATTCCCAAACTTTTTCTGGTCTCAGTTCTATTCACAAGGGGGATAATATCATGCAAACCCAAACACACAGTAATTATTGTTTTTGTGCCCATAATTAATAGTGATAATAATCCTTGTGCCTGCTCTTATTTCACAGCTACATTGGGCCATTTTACCCCAGAACAACAGAACTAGATTAGGTTTTGGTTACTGCACAGGAGGCAAAGACACATAGTTAGCGTGGAGCAGTTGAGGTACGATAAGTCTCCTCTCTATTAATTATGGCTAAAAAAACTGGTTGCCTACCTGTAATTACCCAGCAGCAAGTAAAAACTTAAGCAGGGCAGTTGAGCCTGGTTTCATTTGGGGGAAGCTGCTCCAATTTGCTGGTTGCTGAAGTTTTATAAAAGGCACAGCTTCTCCAGAGCGAGGAAGCATGGTGCTCCTCTCCCTCTTGTTAATTAAGGCTACAGGACCTATGGCTGCTTGCAAAGTTTATTGCTCCCCACTAATAGCATGTGTAAATGCACCCCCTGTGTCTGCTTTTATCCCACCAGGACAGTCTAGCCCTGAAGGAAACAGAGTTAAGTTGCCCAGGGTTAAGTTATCCTTACCACGGGGTGACCACAGGCACAGATTGGGTCTCCTAATTTGGAAACTGCTTGCGTTAACGATCATTTAGTAACAGTGTGTCTCATAGGAAAATTCCTTGAAGACCGGGGTCCTCAGATTCTTATAGAGGAAGCTTAGAGAGTTGTATTCTCACTCCTCCCTGAAGTGTATTCAACCAAGCAGCTTTATGAGTTTTTTCTTAAACTAACAGAAGTGCACTTAGGATCTGTTCTTGCAAGAGGCTGAATGCTTGCAACTACCAGGGCAAGTGGAAGGACTGGGGTCCTTACAACCAATGAGAAAAGCAACAGAAATATCCTTACTATCTGGTAACATTTGCTTCCTAGTAACAACTGCTCCACTGCCTAGGCAACATTTACAAGTGCACTTTCTACCTAGTAACTCCTACCACCTAATAACATCTGTTGTTTAGTTCACACGTTGCCTATTTCACCTGCTACCAGTGAAGCTATTGTCTAGTAAGAAAAATAAATGATTATAAGCTTCTGGCTTTCCCTATATTTTTCTTAGCTGTTAAGATGTGTGATTTGTGCATTTCAACGGGAAGATTTTTTATATTTTTATTAAACACATGCACGCATACGACGCATGGAACATTTCAAACAAGCCTTCATGAAGCAGTAACGATAAAAGCTTAATTATGGATCAGAATCTTTCCCCATTATAACTGCATTATATTGCCAGTAAACCACAGGTAAGCATGCTACATGAGCAGGTGAAAGAAATAAAACATGACGCAGTGATGCCGCCAAGTCCTACGTGTCTATTTATATATTTAGCAATTCCATTACTCATTGCAAGGTTTGCAAGTGGGAGAGGAAACTACCCGTAAATATCTAGAAAGACAAAAGTTTTAAAGGGGATGTAAGGATTTTGACTCTGAGTGACCTGTCTTTTAGGAATTAGCCATGTTTCCCTTTCCATCGAACGACTGGATACGGAAGGGAGAACATGGGAGGTAAAGCCTGTCCTCATGCTTCACTGTGTTGCAGACACAGACAGGAGGAATTGGAAATGATGAGGAGAAGCAGCAAAAGGAAAACAATTCAGAGAGAAACCAAGGGTGAAATCCAGGCTTTTCTGAAATGAAGAGAAGATTCCTAACTGACTTCTATAGCAGCAGGATTTAACCTTAAAATATACTGGGCCAAATATATCCTTGCACCATCCACGCTAAAGTGCTGCAACAAAGACACTTTTTGACTACTGCTTTTAAGTGGCATTAGCTTTGCCCTGTCCTGGGAATTTCCTCCTCATTTTGATTGCATTTGCCTCCCCAGCCAATAGCTGTGGTCTGCTTGTTCCCAGCCTGCTTTGGGTTCTTTCTTAGGCTAGGTACAGATGTTACACGTATTGAGCAATAAGCATTCAGAAAGCACTGTGCAGCTGTAACCAAATGGACGTTCACAGCATATAGAGTGCTTTAAACATGGCAGATTCTACTCTAAGTTCACCCTGATTGGATGTTGTATCAGACTAAAGCGATTTAGGGTACAGCTCTTTGCTGAATGTCTGTACCTGATCCCATCGCAAGTCAAGGCAGGTTGCCCTCCACTGGCATCCCATGGGGTTTTGCAGCACCCCACCTCACACAGTGGCTCTCTAGTTTCAGCCAGAGCTCATTTATTCTGTCCAAGCGCTGGGCTGGCCCCACTCCTGGGCAGTCACTGAGTCAGTGAAGCCTCTCTCCCCAGTCCTGTGTCCTTCCTCTGGCCAGCTGTGAGCCACAGCCAGGTTGGGGGGGGACTGTGTCCCTGCACCAGCCCCAGCACTGGGGCACCCATGTCCCCAGGCCATTCCCCTCCAACTCATCATGAATCAACCCAAAGACCTGGGGCAGAGCCAGGAGAATCCTCCACAGCCCCATGGAAGCCCAGCACTGGCAGTAGCACACCCTCTCAGGCACACTGCCATGCAGACCCCAGCATTGCCCCCATTGCCCCCCAAGCACAGTGGTTGGGGTGAAAGGGAGAGAACATCTGCACTGGGTCTGCGTGGAGGCAACCCTGTGACCTCCATTTCTTGGGCACTGCTAGCAGGTGTTGCAAGACTTTTTTGGCTTGCAGCTACAGAGTCCCAGAGTAATAGGGTGGGGAGCAGGGGCACTGAGCATCCAAGCTGGAGCAAGCAGGTGGATGCCTCTGGAAACTTTAGGAGCAGATCTGGTGTGGCCTGCTCCCTCTATGTAGCAGGTAGAGGACAATGGAAAGTGTCCAGCTTTGGGCACAAGGTGTGGTCAGAATCACATGGTGTCTGCTCTAAGGCCCTGCAAAGTTTGAGCTTGTGAGGGTGGCCTGACCAGTGTAGCCCCAGTCACTCTGGAGCAGGGGCCACACCCCACTGCAATGAGAGGGAGAGATATGTACCAGGACCCGGGGCTTGTGCATCCTCCATTTCCATCCACCATTCCAGCCTTCCATCTACCCCTCTCAGCCACACCCTCATCCACCAATGGACACTGAGACCCCACAGTCACTACTGTAGACCATAGACCCCACCCCATCATCTTCTACCAGTCAAACCCAGGCACACAACTGGAGGCATGGGGAGATGAGGGATCTCATCTCCATCTGGGGTGAGGAAGAGATCCAGAGCAGGCTCTGCAACAGGGATGTCTTCAAGTTAATTGCCCCGCAGACACAGGTGTGGGACCACAACAGGGACTGGGTGCAGTGTCACACTAAGATCAAGTGATGAGGATTCAGTATTACCATGTGCTTGATGCCAACAAGAGGTCTGGGGGGTGGAGGCAAGCCATGCAAAAAACTGTCCTGCATCCTCGCCAAGAATAGGACCATCAACACCCCGCATGCCTACAACACTATGGAGTGGGGGAGGAGCCCCTGGCAAAGACTCCTCCTGAGGAGAAAGTGCAGGGAGTCACCAGGATGGTGGGACAAACAGGTACCCAAAAACAAGTCACCAGAGGCCACATGGCAAGAGCACAGCTGCTGGAGCTGGCCTCCCAGTTGTGGCTGGTCCCCACTGGTTCCACAGGATGCACCTGCAACTGGAAGTGTGATCCCAGGATAACCTCTCACCCATGGCTGAGAGCATGAAGCACAGCATGCCGGAGGGGGAGGAGAGCTCTGATGCCATGGAGATTGGGACCCAGGACTTAGGTGTCCAGGCACGTGCCCTCCACCTTGCAGGAGCCCTGCCACCCGGGACCTTGATCTTGCAGACTGAAGCTGAGCTTACAAGCCCAAGGACACCATTCCCCACAAAGGGGAATAGCTGGTCTTGACCCACTCCTCTGGTACCTCACTTCCCCCCTTCCAGAGGCACAGAGCATGTGCCAGCTGCCCCAGGAGCAGTGCAATGGCTGCTGCACTAAAACAACCTGCATGACCCACAGCCAGCCCTGCTCCCACATCTCCTGATGAGTGGTCCCGAGCAAGGACTCCATGCAGCCTGGGATGATACAGTTCACCCCCACTCAAAGTGGCTGTGATGGGGACCCAAGCTCTGGGGAAACCAGGGATCCCAAAAAGTATGTTTGTGGGGGGAAGGCTGCTACAGGCCATCCCCATGTGCACAGCCCTCCCTTCTCCCTTTGTGGCTGAGAATCCCAGAAAGGGGTTGGCGTGGGAGGGGAAGCTGTGTGGGGATAGTGGGACATGGGGCAGGGTGAATCACCCCACCCTGCCTGCTCAGTGTGGGGCCACAGGCCACTAAGTGCTGGCAAGATTTCTGTCCATCAGCACGGAGCTGAGCAGTGACCCATCCCCTTTCTTCCCTCCACCCCCACCATCCCATCCTGGAGTGCAGCTGAGGCACCAAGTTCCCTTCCTCCCACAGCCTTGGGCACTTAGCGGCCTATGTCCTATTCATTGGGAACATAAAACAGCTTAATTGACACCTTCCTATCCTATCTCTCAGGACTACACTGAGCTCCTGGGAGAAGCAAGCCTAATTGCAACTGCCCCAATCAGTCATCCAGAACCACCTCCCTCTCCCTGCAAGCAGGCACAGAAAGGCACTGAAAGGGTTTACGGAGCTCCGCAGGCAAACTCTGAAATGTGGGTTAAACCATGGGTGCACAATGCCCCACCCTGGCTGGCATTGCCACAGGCCCAGTTGGCAGAGAGCACCCCGAGGTCAGGGGCAGGAGATAACAGGCAGCTAAGTAAGTATGTATAAGAACCACTACAGTCACAGTTCAGCAGAAATGAGAAAAGCTCCCCCTTGCAATAAACCCCACAATTCTCCTCCTCTCTCTCCCCCTCCCTAAGACAGGGACAGATGCAATGGCAGGAGTTCTGTGTGGGAACCATTATCTCAGCCGCTCCGCTTTCACTGCCAGGATGACTCCCGGGTTGTGCATCTGGAGAGGTTGGCAAGTGGCAGAATGGCACTTTCCCCCCTTCCTTCTGATCCAGTCCTTGGGTCCATAGGTGCCTGGTGACTTTGAGTCTCACGACAGGCAGTCACTGTACCAACTGCTCAGTGAAACCACAAACTCCCCCCATTCCTGCAATCATGGCCCCATCCCGATCCCAGAAAACAACCCCTGAAAGCAAAGTGATCCCTCCCCCCATGCCCTCCTGGAGCACTCTTAGGTGCTGAAAAGCCAAAGGCGGGGCACAGCAGGACTCTTTTTACACAGTCAGTGTCCAGAGAAACTTTCTCTGGGTCAGGTCATGGGCTGAGTGGTGTGTCAATAGCAATGATGATCACAAACTCTTCCTGGGGTCTCAGCTCATCACAGCAGAGGCACAGGAACAATTTGAGGTGGATTCTCAAATTGAATGGCCACTTAGGGTTCCCCGCCATGCCATCAAAGCAGATGTCCCCTCTCCAGCTGTTGAGATGGTCCCAGGGAACCATGTCCAGCAGCAGGGACACAGTGTATTGACTGGGACTCCCCCAGGAGAACCAGAAAAGCTCATCCCTCTAGGCCTGGCCAACTCTCACCAAGGGAAAACTGGGAGTGTAGACCTGGGTTATCAGGGATGCAGGGCTGAAATGCCTCTTCTGAACAGGGGATGGGGGCAGCATAACAACCTTGCCATCCCAGCTGGGTCTCACCCCGGCAACGTTGGAACCTAGTTGCCTCTCCCAAAGGGACCCAGCACTGAAACATCTGTCCTGTAAGGGAGGGATGGGGATAGGGACTGTTGTAAAAGCCCCACCAGTATTCCTTGGAGTGGTCAGTCCCTGCCTGCTCCAGAGATGGTCCAAATCCCAGTGGGAACCAGGATCTCTGGACTGTGGGAGTGGAGCAATTGCCCACTGCAGTGCCTGCAGAGGGACCCAGGCCTTACCTCCTCTGCCCTGCTGCAAGGGCTGCCAACCCACAACACAGTCAGGACCCATGTTCTCCAATGTGCTGGGGAGAGAGCAGCCATGTGGCTCTTGGCCCCAGGCAATGGGAGGGTCCACACAGAGGACTTAACATAGCTCCCTTGGTGTGTCTGCATGAGTGCCCAGGAGAGTGATGAGAGGGTCTGAAATACTTCACTCTTTATTTCATTTTTATCACTAAAATTTGTAACCTTGGAAAAAGCCTCTATGTCTCCCCTGTCTGCATAGTCCTCATTTGTGTGTGGGCCAGCTCATGGAGGCCAGGATAGTGGCCAAAGCCCAGAGAGCTGAACACCTGCAGAGCATAAGCAACGTGCATAGGAAGTGCCAGCAAAGTCAGGAAGAGATATTACAAGCTCTGGTCTTAGCCTCTCATCTCAAGGCACATGCCACAGATTCCTGATGCCAGGAGCTACAGGACCAACATGAGGAATGGCTTGAGATGTGGAGAGGGGAAAAGGACAGTCTGGGGAATGCTTACATCTGGGCTTCAGAGGCATATAAACAGGGATTACAGATGGCCACCCAGTGTTTGGAGGAGGCAGCCAGCACTGCTGTAGAGCTGTGAGTCACAATGCTAGGTTAGGGAGTTTGTGCACAGGGTCCTGTACCATTTGGGGTGCCAGCACTGCCTCCTATGGGGAGACCGTAGCCCTCTTGGGCAGGACTGGTGGGACAGGTTGCCATCCAGTCCCCCACGGCATGGTATGTCCCACTCCAGGGACTCTTCCCGAGGGTGACAAGAATGGGGGTCCCATGGGGGGACCCATGGATGGTGGCCAAGGGGAAATGGTCCACACTGTTCCCTGACTGGGAGATGCTGTGGGACAAGGGAACACTGGGACAGGAAATATAGCATATAGAAGCCACTGACCTGTGGTCCAAGGTGTCCACAGCAGCAGTGGGTGAAGGAAGTGGGGCTGTGCTGCCTGAGACCTGATGGCAGAGCTGTCAGGGACACTGCCCCACTTCCAGGCCCAACTCATTACCCCCAACCCCTGGTAGTCATCCTGTACATGCAGCCCCTTGTGGGAGTCGGGTCCCTGGCTCCCCAAGGAACCTGGGTAAGGAAACCCCCCGAGAATCCTCCCCGAGCATTGGGGAGCATCAGCATGGCCTGGTAAGGGCTGGAGGCATCCCCCACTGACCTATAGGGACACTGGTAGTGGTGGAGCGGCAGCAGCAGCAGATGCAGCAGCACTCCCGCTTTAGGAGCGTGTGCTCACTGTGGCAGCTGGTATAACTGGATGTCCAGTGCTGACCAGTGGAGGAGATGGCAGTGTGGAGCTAGTGCAATGCAGGAGCAGGGAGGGAGATGCTCCAGGACCAGAATGGGTGGCTTCCCCCTCTCACGCTGGAGAGGGAAGCCTCCTGAAGTCCAGGAGCTTGAAGGAGCACCCGGCACCCGGTGCCCAGGGTTGTGGGAAGTTGGCTGCAACCCTGTTGGGGCAACTGAGGCACTGAGGCATCGCAGCATTGCTGGAGAAGAGGTGCCAGCGGTGCTTTCAAACAGGCTGGAACCAGGACACTTGGAGAAGTGGAACCAGTATGTGAATTAAGGAAGCCCGCAGGGCTCCAGCTGATTCAATATTACTTAATTGATTTGTTGATTGAATTGATGGCGGGGAAGGTTAACTGCCTAGTCGGACCAAATTAGTGAATTGCTGAAAGGCTGCCTGGGGGCTACACAGGCAAGAAAGCTCAATCTCTGTGAATTTGAGGATGGCTACTGGGGACAGGGGAACATTGATGTGAGCCAGAGAGGTGGCTCTGAATGTCCCTAAGGACAAGAGATCACACCTGAGGGAGATTGACACGGCGTCAAATACTTGGACGTTCTCTTCTTTCCTTTTTTCTCGCCATCCCAGATAGGCTCCGAAGCTTGAAACAACTGGTTGGAGTACAGACAGGGTGAAGGGGAGGTAGGAGCCCTGTAAAGCCCTCCACAATGCCACACACAGAGTTTTGTCCCGCGTATTTTATAAAATCAATACATGGTGGGTGACATCAGGAGGGTGGCTCTCCAGTGAGTGGATGCCTATAAGCCCAAGCCTGTCAGAGGGCTGAGGCTCCTATCCGGACCTATCCCCACAAGCAGTTTCAGGCCAGTCGCCAAGGGGCACAGGAGCACTCAGAATGGGAGGAACAGCACATCCCAGCAGCCTCCTGGGCCAGGCTGTCACTGGGAGAGCGTCTGGCACCACCGGAGTCCACCAGGTCTGGCTTGTCCAGCTTTTAGCTTAGGTGAATCAACTTAGCTGGGCTGTTTCAGCAGGGACATTTTTGCAAGGGTTTTTTCTTTCTGATGTTCTAAAATGGGAGATGGAAAGCACAAAGGATGCAATTCTCCATTACTCAGCACTGTTTATATAATCAGTGAAAAGTACATCTGGGGTGGGCGGAGGGGAGAAACCCAGATTTTTCATTTTGCTAGAAATTCTGAGAGGTTTTTGGGAAAAAAATAATCACTGAACTAAAATCCTGAGAAACGTGTTTTGTACTGAACAAGTGCAAAGTCCTGCACTTAGGACAGAACAATCCCACACAATGGTCGAGGCTGGGGGCTGACTGGCTGGGCAGCAGCTCTGCAGAAAAGGACCTAGGGGTTACAGTGGACAATAAGCTGAATACGAGCTAGCAGTGTGCCCTTGTTGCCAAGAAGGCTAACGGCATCCTGGGCTACACTGTTACGAGTGCTGCCACTAGATCAAGGGAAGTGATTATTTCCTTCTATTTGGCACTGGTGAGGCCACATCTGGACTATTGTGTCTGGTTTTGGGCCCCCCACTACAGAACAAATATAGAAAAATTGGAGACAGTCCAGGGGAGGGCAATGAAAATGGTGAGGGGGCTGGGGCACATGACTTATGGAGAGAGGCTGAGGGAACTGGGTTTACTTAGTTTGGATAAGAGAAGAGAAGAGAAGAGAAGAGAGACTGTAAGGGGATTTAATAGCAGCCTTGAACTACCTGAAGTGGGGTTGCAAAGAGGATGGAGCTGGACAGTGGTGGCAGATGACAGAACAAGGAGTGACAGTCTCACGTTGCAGCAAGGGAAGTTTAGGTTAGATATTAGGAAAAACTCTCTCTCTAGGAGAGTAGTAAAGCACTGGAACAGGTTACTCGGTTACTCCTAATCTTCTATTATTCTATGAAAACGTTTTTCTTGCTTTGAGAGTTCAATTTTTTTATTTTTAAATAAAACTGAAATACATGTTTAAATTAGACATTGATTTAGATTGTTTTTTGTTCAAACATTTCATTTTAAGAGTATCAACATTTTAAAAAATATATAGATAAAAAGCATGTTTCCACTTTTTGCTTTTTTTGTTTCTGCTTTGTTTTGTTTTTCCTGACTGATGCAGTTCAGCAAAACCAACATGAACTAGCAATATATTTTGTTTTGCATTGAATCTGTAGTCCTTAGAAAGAGAGTCTTTTAGCTCAAAGTTTTGTCCATGTCAAATATAAAGTAATTTTATTTGAAATTTGAACATTTCAGTATTTTTCAATTGATTCTAATTCATGGACGCAATAAAGAACAACTCAAAATATAAGATATGGTTATTCATCCTATTTTTCTACAGTTTCTGATTGAGCTACTGAGTGGGCTGGTAATTTCCATTTTTGGTTATAATTTAATCCATTTAAAAAGCCAAGAAAATATTAAAAAAAAAGAATCTTCACATTTTTCCAATTTTCCTCCTTTGACTGACATACTAGTTCAACGTGATTGTATTTTACTCTCATAATTTGCTTGTATGCATTAGGTAAGGATGCTTCACTATATATATATTCCATTCTCTTCCCTCTTCATCTTCACCATCAATACCAATTTGGACAATACCACTAGCACCTGCTGTCTAACAACCCTAACACACTTTGGGTCCCACTCTTAACTCTCCACCCTCTTATTTAGGCATCCTAGGTCATGTCTACACGTTGCCTTACAGCAATGTAGTGCCACACTACATTGCCATATGGCGTGTTATGGTGATGTAGCCATCACGCGGGTCACTGTCGCGGTGTACTCCCTGGATATAGCGTGCTGCTACAGTGATGTAGCAGGAAAATCTAAGTGTGCACCACGCGCATGGTGCAGTAATTGCCTGCACCACGCTGTGTTTTAATACTTCCAAAAGGAAATACTAAAGCACAGCGCTGTAGCGACATTGCCATACCACAACACGTAGACATGCCCCTACAGGCTGCATCCTCACATGCTTAATCTTCTCCACTTAGCCTCCACTCCATTGTGGTCTACTACCAGCATTTTGCCAGAGCCGTAGAGATGGGGTGAAGGTTTCCTACCCATTTCCAATGTCTCCAGAATGCATTGTCCACACCTCTCAATTTGTTTGGCTCCCTTATTTAGCACATTAGTCCTGAACTAGACTATTAGATATGCCTGTTTTCAATTTTGGGGAAGTTCTGAGCGATCTAATTATATGTGACATTTTCCCTGTCCAAAGTGGGAATGTGCAGAACTAGAGTCAAATGAAAACATCACAGTCTGGGTGCCTGTCTGCTGATATACTAGCTCATACCCATCATGAATCTGGCTCATAGCTTCTTAAGAGTAACAACCTCCAAAAACTGACTTTCTCCATTTCTTTTTATTATACAGTAAAGCAATTACACAGGAGTCAATATAATGAACAAATATACAGCACGCGGGAACCATTAGAATGATGTTAGGCAAACTCCAAAGCCAGACGGGCAGACAACTTCCTGCTCACAGTGCTGCATGGGCCATAAATATTCTTGCCACTTTGGTATGGAAATTTTCAAACTGTGCCATCAATATTCATGCCACATCATACCAATTAACAAACTCTGAATAACTGGGAACTAAACATGAATACACGAAGGACCACAAACATCTAGGTAGCTGTTAATAAGGATATGTTTGAAGTAATCACACGCAAATTTAATTTTAAATGCGCTTTCCTTCCAAAAACATATCTTAAAATGATAATTAGACACTTTAATGCATGTTCTTTTTTTTTAAAAAAAGGTGAAACTCTTTTTAAAAACCTCCATTTCAAAATCACACGTACATTTTTTTTTTTTATCAGCAAGAGATTGTTCGATTCTGCTAACATTATGCCCCTCTTTAAGAAGAGCACTTTAAATATCCTTTGAAACCCTCTTAATAAAACAAAAGTGATGCTTTTGGATTTCAAAGAGCTTCTTTTCTGCTTAGATAGCTTTGCGAAAAGAAAAAGAAAAAGCATTAGAATTTCTAAACAAACCTTAAACCCTTCTACAAACTGCTTACCTGTGCTATTTCTTTGTATTTTCATTCCACAATAGAACCGTCTTTGGAATTAGAAAGTGAAAGCATTGAAATAGCATGGAAAGCAATTTCTTGTAGCGTCTCCTCAGATCCTTAAGGAAAGTTCAGATCTAGGCTGGGTACCTTCAAGAACGATCAGTTTTGTTACAAGAAGGTCAGGCAGTCTAAATTGATGTCACAATTTTCCAGAGTCCTAACTGATCCCCAGCACTGTTCATATTTTTAACTGTGCCAAAGCTAGCTGTCCTGTAGTTTGTATTAGATTACTTCTTATGGCATTCATGTCCAAGAACAAGATCTCATATAACATAAAGCATTAGCTACATCGGCATGACTATTTTGAAATTATTAACCTCAGAGATTAAGCTAATCAGGAATTCCTATGCTTAATTTAATTCACATGTAAGCAAAAGGATTCTGACATCATTCACATGGACAATTTTTCCAAGAATCCCCATGATTTTATCACAAATTGTGCAACAGCATTTAAAAAAAAAACACCTTCCTACTGGAATCATGAGATGACACCAGAATTATAGCTCTCTCTTGGTTTTTAAATAAATGTTTTAGTCATTGCTGTGACAGAGAAGAGCCAGAACATGTGAAACAAGCACACCTAAGGATTCAGAAACTATTTATTTGTTCATTAGGTAGAGACCTGTGCAATTGCTGCACTGTAAGATAAAGACAAATGGAGACAGTCAGTTTTTGGAGGTTGTTATAACTGGTTTGCAGCATTGATCTCAGTGGAGTTACACCAGATTCCTATTACAAAAAGTGTACTTGCAACTAAAATCAGGCCTAGGGCATCTATTGACCTGGAGCACCCTTGGAGGGTGTGGATGCAGAAGAGGTTCCCATCTATACTTTCTGTCCCTTATTGCTTTCAGAGAAACTGAGGTTACAGTCTCTTATTATAATTGGGTCACTGTGGCCCAATAACTCTTACTATAGTTAGTTTACTGGGGCCGAGAGCTTCAATCACTGGGAGGCAACGTTAACCACTGGGGTTCAACTCCATTCATCTGTTGCTCAGAACTGTAATAGGACAGGGCAGGGGTTTTCAACCTTTTTTAATAAGTGTGCCCCCAGTGGCCAGACATCAGGGTGGCGGTGGGGGAGTAGTGCTTAGCTGGATGTGGAGCAGGGGGTTTGGCATGTGGCCTGATGCAGAGCAGGGTGAGGAGCAAGGTTCCCTTTAAGGTGTGCACGTGCACAGGTGCAGCCGCCCACAGCCTTTTCAAGGCCATGCACCAGGAGAGGCTGGAGCCGGAGCCTGGTGCAGGCTCCACTGGCTCTGGAGAAGTGCTCCGCTCCCCCGCATCAGGGCCGGGGTGTGGAGCACTTCCCTGGAGTCGGTGGAGCCCGCCCCAGCTGCCATCCCTGCCTTGCTTCACCTCGGGGAGGAGCCACTGCCTGCCCTGAGTGAGGCTCCACCGGCTCTGGGACACTGCTCTGCTCCCCGGCATGGCCTCCAGGGGCATGTCCGGCTCTCAGGTCCATCCCCTGGCCTCTGGCCCCTGTCCCCTGGCTCCAGCCTCTGGCCCCCCGGCTCCAGCCCCAGCCTCCGGCCCCCAGCCCCAGCCACCAGCCCCTGGCCTCCAGCTCCCAGCTCCAGCCCCTGGCTCCCAGCTCCAGCATCTGGCCCCAGCCCCCAGCTCCAGCCTCCAACCCCTGGCCTCCAGCCCCCAGCCCTCATCCCCCTTTGGTAAGTGTCCCACACTGGACTGAGGTGGTGTGCTCACAGACCATTGGTGGGGAGGGGTGGCAGACGTCCGGGTGCAGAGCAGTGGCAGAGCGGGGTGGTGGGTGGCAGTGGCAGCTGTGACATGCGAGCTCCCTGGCCCTGCTTCTGGGAGGTGGCAGAGCCAAGTGGTGGGTGGCGGCATGGCATACCCCCTAGGGCCTTCCCCAGTACCCCCAGGGATACACATACCTCGGTTGACAACTCCTGGGATAGGGGACCACTGAGGGAAATTTAGCTCCAACTAAGACCATTAGGAGGTGAGGGCCATTTTAAAAGGGTTTAACTGAGAATAACCAAAAGTCTCAGGCTCAGTCAAGCCCTTCTTTTGTAAGGCAGTTCTTTTTTGGAGTCTCATGAAGCAGAGCATTTGTCTTCAGTATTTGTTCTAGAAGACATGACAAGTTAAGAATAACACAAAAACGACCAATATTTCTAAATCTTGATTTCCATAAATTGCTCATTATGCAAAATTCATTAAAAAATATGGGGAAGGGAAAGTAGGTTATACAAATGTGGAAAGAAAGATGGAGTAAACTAAGTTATAAACACTTTTTTTCCCCTTTCCTCTAATGCTATGGTGAAATGGAGCAGCTGTCAATCTAATCAAATAAGCCAGTAGGTTCTTGCTGCTTTGTACTAGTGAATTTAATCATAAATGTAAAAAGAAAAGGGAAACTGTCAGTAGGATGGGTCATCATGGCTATGTCATTTATTCAGTAATGGCTTAAAGAGGACTACCAAAAGCTAATCTTACATTTATTCCTTTGTCCTCTCTTAGGACCTTGTTACACAGTAATTATAGGCTGCTTCTGGTGCTCTTAACCCCTGGATTGGCTGCACATTAACACCTTTTAAGTGGTTTAAAGTACTTGTCATTTGGTTTAAAATTACGCCACACCAGGGCAGGATTATCTCTGATCTGCCTAATTTTGCTCCTCTTTCATTAAAGTGTGGCTATTTCCCACAGATCCGGCTGAAGTTGAAGTCCTCCAGAATCCCATGATGCAGTGGCCAAGCAGGGATGATGGGGTGCAGCTGGGATGCAGCGGGGCCTTTGCCTCTGGGGACATTGGGCAGAGTGCCTCCTCCCACTACCTGGCCTGGCTCGCTGCTCCTGCTGGCGGTGGCATAGATTCATAGATTCATAGATGTTAGGGTCGGAAGGGACCTCCATAGATCATCGAGTCCGACCCCCTGCATAGGCAGGAAAAAGTCCTGGGTCTAGATGACCCCAGCTAGATGCATATCCAACCTCCTCTTGAAGACCCCCAGGGTAGGGGAGAGCACCACCTCCCTTGGGAGCCCGTTCCAGACCTTGGCCACTCTAACCGTGAAGAAGTTCTTCCTAATGTCCAGTCTAAATCTGCTCTCTGCTATGGCCATTATTTTTTGTAACCCCTGGGGGCGCCTTGGTGAATAAAACCTCACCAATTCCCTTCTGTGCCCCCGTGATGAACTTAAATGGAGGCATGAGCTCCAGACAAAAAAGGATTGGGCCCCTCCAGAGCTCAGCACCCCTGTGCTGCCACTGGCCAGGCTACCTGTTGGCTGAGTGCTGCCTGAGCTCTGAGGGGCCCAAACCTCTTCTTCTTCAGAGCTTCCCCACCCTGCCGCCACCCAAGCCCAAGCCCAAGCCACTGGCAGCAGGAGCACTGAGCAGTGACTTTGACTGGGTGGTGGTGCATTGGACCAGAACAAAAGGATCTGGTCCCTTGGAACTCAAGTAGCAAGCCAGTTTGGGTGGTAGCAGGAGGCACCGCAGCCACCATGTGCTCTAGTGCTGCGGCTCTGGCTCTGGCTCTGGCTCTGCCCAGTGGGAGTAGCAAGCCAGTCCTGACCCTTGTGCATTGCAGCCAGCACCAGTAAATATGAGACTAAAAAAGAAACACACGAAAGGTGAAGACACTGTGGCTGACAGCACTGACTTGGTTTGCACTAAGAAACATTTTATATAGGCTCCAAGTCCTTCCCCTCCTCACAAACCCTCTAGTGGCAAGTCACAGCTGTGCAGGTGAGAGACAGTCACAGTCTCATCAGGGATTTTTTTTTGCCTTAAGGTGTGACTGCTCCACTAAGCCCAACAACACTAAGCTGATTAACATTTGTTCGGCTTACAGTGTAAGGTGTAACAAGGTGCTTAGAGACTTCTCTTTTCCCCGCAGGTTAGATACCTTACTACGATGTATCCTAGATTAATTAGACCACACTCAAAACAGGCATGTTCTCCCCCATTTGATAACCACAGATCTGATTTCCAGGTTGGATTGAAAAGGCCCTATATACAAACATTGTTGTTTCAGTTTTGCAAAAGAAACCCCCAAACAGTGTGACATTGTCCAACTCAGATCATTTTCCCTTTTTCTACACTGCACATTAATCTACATTTTCTACTGAACCTACCCACCCTTCTTTTCTCTCTCTAGCTCCCTCATCCTGCCCCTTTTAAAGAAGATTTAATAAAAGGGTGGTGGAATATGTCATTTTTAGAGCACCTGGCAAAAATGTCATGGGGAAGAGGCCTTGCCAATTCCCATCTCACCCACTCCTTTCCCACCCACTTCTTTGCTACTCTTCTAGCTTGTCAGGATTACAGAGAAGACAAAAAACAAAACGAAGAGATCTTCCCACCCTCCACGACGCTTTCCCTGTCACCCTTGTAAGAAGGGGTTATTACAGTGAGAATTCATGCAAACAAAAATCAGCAAAATCAAGCTATAAAAAGAAAACACTAAACAAAGAAAAAATGAGGAGGGCAGGGGGTGCTAAATTATGCATTTTCCAAAAGCAAAAAGAAAATGGATAAAAATCACAAACTGGTCAAAGAATTAAAAAAGTCAGACAGGAAGGTGGGTACACACTAAAGCTTGACAAACAATAAGATTTATAAATACAGATGTAATTTCACCATCTCCTCTTCTGCTCCGAGTTCAGTTCTCTTTCAAATTGTCCTTGGGCATCTGCAGAAAACTAAACCAAGTCTCTTTCTCTCAGTGATGGTGCAAATAGTTTGTTTTTTCTTAGCTGAACTTTAAGAATTATTTATTGAAGATGGAATAGAGACGAGAGGCAAAAAGGGTATGGACCAGAAACCGAATGAACAGTTTCGTTTCCAGTAAGAACAATGATGTTGCAAAACTTTAAAAGTTTAATACAGTTAAATTACTGGGACCAGATAATCAGTCACCCTCGTTCTGAAAGAACCAATACATGAGACTGCAGGCCTGGTATCAAGTATGTTTAATAACTCTATCGAGTTATGGGGGATACTATATAATTGGGGAAAGTAAATATAGTACTTATATTTTAAGAGGAAAGAAATAAGTAAAGCAACTTATACATTTATTGGTCTGACCTCAAAAGTACACAAAGTTTTAGAATAGCACTGTTAAAAGAAACATTAATTAAAACATTATGGAAAAAAAATGGGGTAAAATACAGTATGGGTTTGGTCATATTTTGCAAAACAGTTTTTTCCCCCCTCCTTAAAGAACAATTTTTCTGGAAGCAAATAAATTCTACCACTTTATTAATTTTCTTGAAAAAGAAGGAAAGCTAGGTTGAAGAGCAGAGTAGGTTACTGTAGGGAGGAAATAGAAAACCAAGATATTGTTTTTGACTTTAGTAAAGCTTTTGAGAGGATGTCATATGGGAAGTTAGTTAATCTAGAGGTGATGGAGTTTTGAATTGTGGAATGGACAAGGAACAATTTAAAGCAGATACGATAACAAGCAGATGTGAAAGACAATAAGAGGCTGCTCACTTAATTCCTGAAGGATCAATCTTGGTATTGATTTTACTTAGTATTTTTATTACTGACCCTAGCCCCCAAAGTAGGCATGTGCCATTAAAACTTGCTAATGCTGTAGAGTTGGGAGGCATTGTCAATACAGAGAAGGATTGGGATTTCAAACAGGAAGAAGTAGATGATCTTGAGAAATGGTGAATTATATTCAATAATGCAAGGTGCAAGGCTATGCACTTAGAAACTAGTGGAGAATTTCTGCTACAAACTGTAGGTTCATCTGTTGGAAATGATTAAAGAGAAGAATGACTGGGTTGTAATAACTGATCGCAGATGGCTATGAGATACCCTTGTGATGCCATCACTGAAAAGGCAAATATGATTCTAAGATGAGGTATTTCCAATGAGAGAGAAGTACTAATGTCATTGTGCAAGACATGACTGAAACTTTTGAAATAGTGTACAAGAGTGTCAAACCCATCTGGCTCCGCAGAGTCCCCTTACTCACAGTGCTGTATTCAGTTCATACAGTTCCCACCCTGGCAGGACTGTGGCACCCATTTCAGGATCCACACCACATGCAGCACCGCTATGGCTCCCTTTCCAGCTGGTCCAGAAACTACACTGAGTGCTGTGTCTGTTGGCTGTGAGTGCAGCATGGGTCCTGGAGTCGGCACTTCGGGTGATGCACATCCCATACCAGCCAAGGGTTGGGGGGAGTGCCGTGTGTGGCGCAGACCTACCAGGGCTGGAATGGGCACTGCATGCAACGTGCGTCCTGGGCCCTATTAGTGCATGTGGGTCAACTCAGACTCAGGGCCTACACTGGGGGCCAGATGACAGGGCTCTGCAGGTCAGATACGGCGCACAGGCCTTATCTCTGATGCTGCTGGTGTGAAAATCCTGGCCACCCTTGTTAAAAAAAAATATTTTGAACTGGAACAGGTGCCAAGAAGGGCTATCACAAGCATCAGAAGACTGAAGATCTGATTTTATGAAAAGAGGCTAATAAGTGTGATGAGTTTGTGTTGCCATTTGTTTGCAGAAAGCCCCCCTCTACTGCACATTGCATACGTTATCACTGATCTACTTCACAAACAGCTAGGAAGACACAGGCCTCATTCCAAAGAGTCTAGAAGAAACAATGCACATGTAAAAATATTAGTTAAAGATATTGCATATTATACTGACTGTGGCGGGCCATTAGGGGTGCTCCTGTGCTGAGCCACCCACCTCACTGCACCCTGTCAGTCAGGATCTTGGAGGGAAAACCCAGCTGAAAGAAGATCTTGGTTCAGACGACAGCAACTACAGGTGCCTCGGTGGAGCTCAAGGCAATTGCCTCTGGGTACTGAGTTGTGCAGCCCAATAGAATCAGGATGTATTTCTTCCCTCTATGAGTCTTATGCTTCAGAGGGCCTGCAATGTCTATACCAACCCTTTGGAAGAGTTGATCAATGATAGGGAGGTGCTGTAGGGGAGCCTTTCTCTTGCCCCCACTTTTGCCTGTCCGCTGGCACGTCTCGCAAGATCTGCCATAGTCTGTCACATTCTGGGCAATTCTGGGCCAATAAAAGTTCACCTGCAGCCGCTGGTATGTCTATTCCCTGCCCATGTGACCAGCTCATGGTAAATCGTGAGCCATGAAAAGCAATTGCTGTCTGAACTTACGAGGAACTATGAGCTGGGGACGGGGCTCCCAGGCCTCGGCATGGTTCTTTGGTACCCACAACTGATAGAGAAGTCCCTTATCCCAGACCACCTGTTCCCTCTTATCTGGGGTGAACTCTGTCTCTTGCTCCTGAGCCATCTGCCGGAGTTCCTCCAAGCTGAGGTCCTCAAGAACCTCCTGCTTGAACTCCTCTTGCCCAGCTAAGCAATCAGCAAGGAGTTCTGGTGCTCCTGTAAGGAGTGCACCTTCACCCTCAGGGATGTCCTTTAACTTCTCCCCAAGAGTCTCAGTTTCTTCTGCCACTGACTGACCAGACTCTTCCCTGGGACTGTCACTTAATCCAACCTTGAGGTCACTGGTTTCCTCAATGGCCAGGGGCTGGTTGTGGTCAGAGGAAGTCTGAGTCTCTCATTCCACCCCCTCTGCCTCAGTAGCCAATTGGGTGACCAGGTCCTGGGAAGTTTCCACTCCTCCTGCCTTAGCCTTTCAGCTCTGTTGACAAGTCACCACATTAACACGGTAGGGCTCTAGCTCTAGGAGGTGGCCCTCCTCCCTTTGCAGGTATTCTAGCTCCATAACATCACGTCCCACCAGGATGGGAACAGGAGCCCCTTCCAGCACCCCCAGTTCTATGCACATCCCGCAGCCTCTCCACTCAATGGGGGGACAGGTTACTGGTACCTCAAATGGTGGGGACCCCACCTGTTGAATGGTAAGGGTCCTCCATGGGATTATATCTGCAGGTGAAACAAGGTTGGCATTGATTTTAATGACACACTGGACCCTGTGTCCAGTTCCCCAACAAGGGTTCTCCCATTTACCTTTATCTTAGTCTGGTGAAAGGCCGTCACCTCCTCTGGGTTTGTAATCCTGTAGCAATAGGCATACCCCTCAGAGTGGCTCAGGTCTCCCCCCTCACTGCTTACAGCCATTGCATGTCTGACTGGCTTGGGTTTGTTGCTTAGCTTGGGAAAATTGGGCCTAATGTGGCCTCGCTCCCCGCAGTTATAGCACCCCCTCTTTTCTGAATTGGGTGGTTTGTCCGAATCTGGAGCCACCTTGCGCTCAGCAGGACATGGCCCTCTTTCCCCTTTTGGGCCTGGCCCTCCCTTCCCCCCTTTTTGGAACCCTTTCTGTTCCTTCCCAAAGTAGGGAGGCTTCTTGTCCAGCCCCTTGCGATTTAGCGACAGCTGATCCACAATTTCAGCACTCTCTTGGATGGTTTTGAGGGCCCTATCTTTGACTAGGGTTTTAATCTCCCTTGGACAGCAGTGATAAAATTGGTCCAGTGCTATGAGGTTTAGCGCCTTCTCTCTATTGTCAGCCTTGGCTCCGTTTGCCCATTTAAGGAGCAAGTCCCACACCTGGGACGCAAAATCGACCATTGTCTTCCCCGGTTGTGGGATGGTATTCCAGAATTGTTTCTGGAAATAATCCGGTCCTAATCTGAACCTTGAACACACAGCATTTTTAAAGGCATCATAGTTATCTGCTGATTCCAAGGGCAGGCTGTTCAGGACCACAGGCATGTCACCCTCTACCAGCAGCCATGTGTTTCATGAACTCTTCCTTTGGCAACTTCCATTGGTGCGCTTGGTTTTCGAAGATGCTTAGGAACACTTCTGGATCATCCCCGTCTTTGTAGTGAGAGAAGACTGGGGTGCTCAGTCTGGGGGGTGCATCTAGTGTGGGCTGGGCACCCGCAGTTTCAGCATTTGCCTTCATCCGGAGTACTTCGAGCTCAAGCTCCCATTGGCGCTGAGCCTCTCTAGCTTCATGCTTGCACTGTTCCTTCTTGTGCTTGCACTGTTCATCATCACGCTGGTGGTAGGCCTCCAGCTCCATCTTTTTCAACTCTTGCTCATGTTTGAACTTGCGCTTTCACTCCTCAGCTTCCAGCTGCAGCTGGTATTTCTGGAAGTCCCACTCAGACGGTGGCCCCTCAGTGCCCCTCGTGGGTTCTGGAAGGACATGTGGAGGTGATCTTGTGGCCGGATCATTATCACACGGGATCTTAATCAGGTCTTCTCTCTTTTGTTCCTTCCTCACTTGAAGGCCTCTCTCGTTCATCAGATCTCTCAAGTCAGCCACTGTCAGGTGGTCATACTCGTCAGCCATCCTAGCTATCTACACTGTCCAGTTGACCCGATGCCAAATTGGAAATTGTTTGCTCAAGGGTTTTCAGTGACTCTATTCCCTTCCGCAGATTATGCCTTCAGTACAGAAGGTTGTTGTATCCCACCCTTAACACCACATGTGGCAGGCCAGTAGGGAGCACTCCTGCATTGAGCCACCCATCTCATTGCACCCGACCACCTTCCAGGCTCCGAGTGCCTCCCTGGGGGTGCCTCACGTCTGGCTGACCCCCTTCCTGGAGCACACCCACTAGTCTAGGGGTAACACTGCCACCAGCCAGGGCTGGGCTTGATTCTGGCTCTGCACACCCTGGGAAACACAGGCCTAGTAGCCCTCGAGGGTACTTGATTCACTTCAAGAACTTGGGATGCTTCCCTCAGTTGGAAGCACAAGTAGTGGTCTCCCTTAGTCAGCCGAACCAAGGGGACCCCAAGACATAATCTAGACCCACTCCCAATAAGTCTTCCATGCTAGGTACAAAGGAGAACTTTATTGGCTACAAGAGGTAGGGTTGGAATAGGGTACAGGGTAGAGCAATATCAGGGAAATCCCATAGAGCAAACTGGCATGGCTGGGTAGCCTTTGATCACGCATCTGAGTTACTGCAAGCTATATATCTAGTTAGATCTCAGGTAGCTTACTCACAAGTATCATCCTGAGGCAGGTGGAGATTCCCTCTGGAGGCAGGCAGTTCCTTGATCATAAGTTTTGAGAGAGAAAGCAAGTTTCAGATGGTCCAGCTCCTCTTTCTCTCTGAATCTTCCTCATGGCTGCTGCCCTCTCCTCCTGGGCAGTTCTTTACTTATATAGCCCTTATGACCTCATTTACCTGGTCCAATGGAGGCCAGTCAACCAATTTGAAATGCATCTCTAGTTGCTGGGCGGACTAGCAGTTCCTAGCTCCCCAGGGAGTCCAAGCTCCTCACCCACCTATGTGATGCCAGTCAGGTAGGCAGAGGGAGCAGGTTTCCCCCCTCCCTCAGGAATGTATCCAGCTCAGGTTACCTAAAGAGATAGGGTAAGGTGTGTACCCTCTGCAGGGCCCATCTTAACCAAATTGTCACAGAGCAGAGTTTTTGGGGAGAAACAGAGGTGGCCTTCTGCCACACTGACACAACTGCGCAGTTATGGTAAAGCTCATCTCCCCACTCTTATTTCAGTTGTGTTCAGGGGCCCCAGATGAGATCTGATATGCCAGGCTCTCTCTATACAGGGGTTGGAAGCCTTTTTGGAGTGGTGGGCTGAAATAATACAGCTCAATCTGTGGCTAATGACCTGACCACTGGCCCTGCTCCCCACCAGCACATCATCTGCCACAGAATGTCTCCTCTGCCAAAATGTAGTCAAATTGCCCCACTGCTGAAATGCCGTGGATATCTAGGTTTTTGCAGGACAGATTAAACCAGTTGGTGGTGCAGATCCAGCCTGCAGGGCAAAGGTTGATGACCCCCACTCCATGACTCATAGCATTTACGCACTATGGCCCTAAACATGCATAGATTTATATCCCATTTAGCTTGGGTGCAACTAAATGCAGAGGCAGGGGCCTAAACAGGTCAGAGGTAAGGCAGTTGAGATAAAAGGATTAAAAACAGTCCAGATCAAGAGGGATATCTGTCAATCACTTATCGGTAAGGAATTGCATAATAGCGAGAAAAATGAATGTGCTACTGAATGAAAAGCATCTCCAATTACATTAGAAAACATGTCACTAAATCAAGTACATCCCTTCTTGAACTAGATACCATCAACAACTGAAACAGTCTAATACACTAAATGACATTCATCACCTACTGATTGAAACACATCACCTAGTAAAATAACAATCAATCCATGCATATAAAATGCATCTCCTCGCCTAATAAATTAAATGCAGAGCAGGCTAAAGCTGATGCAGCATTTACTGAATTATGCACAATGAGGATTGAACTCATTTTACCAGCTACCGAATCTGAAACATGAACTACCATCAGATGCATCAGCTTTCTGGGAAATGCCAATCATGGGAGTAGGGCGCAACCGCTGTCAGGAAATGTTTAGGTCAACAACAGCTACAAAGTAACAGCTATTTGCTACAGCTGATGACAAAGGTTCAACAAGAGGGCAAAGCTGCCAAGATCTCAAACATCTGGAGTCTGATAGTCATCACCGGCGTGTGTGCATGCATCTGTGTGAGAAAGAAAGGCATAAAGGGATCAATTTAAGTATTCTGTAGCTTACCGCAAAGAGAGAGCAGCCTATATAATTTTCAGCATTTTTCGGGGAAGTAGAGGGTGAAGAAATGAAGGATTTTAGTTTTTCTTGAAATAGATCTCTCCTGGTTTTTAAAGTAAAAAATGTTTCCTATAGGCAATACATACATACACACATAAGCCTAGCCTCTTTTCCAGGAGGAATGCCTAAATCTTTTACAAACAACACCATGGAAATCATTTTTTTTTTATAGGTTTCCTGGGATTGAAATGGATCTGGCAAAAACCATTCAGGTTGGCCTTGTCTGAATATCATGGCAAATTCTGAGTTTTCCTTCGATTAAATTGAATGCAGAACAGCTTTCTGCTCTGGGAAGGAAAGAAACCATCAAATATGTACCCACCGCCAAGACGCATACCCATATACACAGCTAGTCATGAAAACACCCTTCAAGGTGATATTCAAATAGGGGATAGAAAAAAAATACAAGGGCCAAAGGCATCCCTGATGGGACTTTGTGGACTATTTTGTTTAATTTTTGACTGATTACCTATATAGTACCACTGAAGTACACTGCCCACTGCAGGCACCTGAGCCATAAATCCTAGTACATATTGGTTAAAACTTCAACCACACACCTTCTTACGTGGCTAGTTAAACTTCAGTGCTTGAGACTGCCAGGAACTTTATGCCATGTAAAGTCACTAACTGCTTAATGGAGCAGTTAAACCTCATCATTGTAGTGCACCAGTATTGCTATGTCCTGTGAAACAAATTCCTGACCCCATAATAACTTATATCCGATGCAGACAAAGGAATTAGGGCTGGATCCAATATGCAGGCATAGTGGTAGTGCCATATGCTTGGTGAAGGTCTGTTTAGTTTGAAGTTAAGAGTAATTCCAACCAAATGGAGATGATTGAGAGAAGGTATGTGAGTGAGGCTGGTAGTGTTTGAAAGCTGGACTTGAATGGATTTATATTTAAGAAAGGTCTTGAAGAAGGATGGTGAAGTTGCTTGGTTCACTTGAGGATGGAGGGCAAATTTCAGGTCTTTGTTTTGGAAAAGCACACAGAAGTCTTGCTAACTTCCCAGCTATATGGCCCCTTTCAGGTCTGCCCTACCGAGCCAGAAGTCTCAGGATAACAGACTTTTTTGTGGTATTTTGTCTGCAGTGCTGAGTTGTGGTGAGTACTGAAAACAATTGGGAAGCATGCACAAAAAAAGCTCCTTTTGCTTGTTTTCTCAGTTGCAAGTCTCGAGGGAATGATGCAGTTTGTGCATCTTCCCCCAAATCCAATCCGCCTATCTGGGAATTGTCAAGGAAGGAAATGCATTTACTTTACATTTCTGAACAATGTATTCAGAGAAAACTCGAAAGGCCTTGAGAGGTGTGGACAGTTGTCTAGTTTACTTCCAGATTGAGGAATAAGGCCTCACCTTCAAGTTTTTTCTTTGCTTGTATCACTGTCCTACATTTGCAGGAGAATTTCTTCTCGCCCTTCAGGGGACAAATTCCTAACAAGTGTTGTGAAGTCTTTATTGCCTGTAACCCTCAGGTCCAAATTTTTTTAAATGTATTTAGGCACCAAAATCTCAATGAATTCAGTGGGTACCTGAATACTTCCACGAATTTGGCCTTCAGGGCACACTCAAAACTTTCTCCATAGGCACTGTATCTAGGGCTGCCCATTGCTGCCCTAGGCCAACTACAACCCAGGAAGCACATTTTGACTCTGTAAGTCAGTCTGCTTCCTGACCCACACCAAATTTTGGAAGGAGGTGTCCATGTACCTAATGCAACATATGGACTGCTACATCCCAGCTCACCCATGCGGCAGAATGCATAAGCCTGGGAAAAATGGGATGTTAGGTTTATTTGCCTATCCAAGCTGGGAAACAGTTGCTCTTTGGATACTCCTTCTATCTTCCCCCAAAGCTTATAAAGTGGGTAACTACCTTAGGGTAGCAAGTGGGCTCTTTATGCCATCTTGCACTTCTGTCCAAGCCTACAGAACAGGCCAGAGGTCAGCAACATTTTTGGGCAGAGTGCCAAAAGCACTGCAACCTTGACTTGTAAAGTGTTGGCATGCTAGGGGCAGACACCAGAGGAACTGTGGGGGCCAAATCTTTGTTGTGGCAGCTCAGCCTCAGTCCTTTCCCCGAGGAACAAGTGCCAAGCAAAATGCCTTCCCATGCCATGCTCTGGCACGCATGCCAGGAGTTGCCTATTCCTGGAATAGACTGTGATCCTGTCCTCAGTTTAGACAATAGTAGCTATCGGGTGCCAGCCGGCCCCTCACAGGATAGCGCCTACAGAGCTCACCATTAGTTCAAGTAAAGCAAAGCAAATGCAGCATTGGATTTTATATTTCAATCTAACCAAAGGCTAGATACAGCCTCGGCAGCACAAAGAGGATTTACAACTTTTAACAAGCAGCACTCTATAAAAATAAAATGACTTCCAACACAGTATTAAAGCTTTCCTCCAAAAAGCTGTAATGTAAATGTTATACAGAGCGCACATACGTATACTCTACATGCATTTAGTATTTGCATTGATTTATTAAAAATAGAACCTAACCAGGGTTGCTTAGCTCTTCATGGAAAGGAAACAGCAGTAAATGTAAGGTAACAGTTGGGTCAGGGTATTGACTCACATTGGAAGTCTGATATACTCTGCCATTTTCTAAAGGTTTATGTCTTGAAAGTGTCAAGCCCATAATAACTCCTTAATATGGTTTTAAAAATACATGAATACAAGGGGAAGGCTTTCCTTGTCTTAATATAGAGGGGGGCATTTTCAAAAGCATTGGCTATGATTCGAATGCTGCTTGCATGGAAGTAGGCATTAAAATTCCAGTGGCCTTCAGCAAGAGCTGAGTTAGGCCAGTGTTGATTGCTTTTGAAAATACCACCCTATACAAATAGAATAAAATTAGGAAGCTTTGTCAATAAGTTCATTTCAAACTGGATGCTAAAGGAAAAGATCTGGAATATGAAAAATAATGAATATGCCATGAGACAAAATTTTATGCTGTCAGAGGAAGCAGGGAGATGACCAATAGATCTTTTTCATTTCAAAAGTTGATGAGTCCATGAACTTTCTCTCCTTCCAGTACTCGCAAGGGAAGGGACTCTGCTAGTTCTCATAACACCTTGGTCTCCCTCTCTTTCTCTCTCTCCCTCATACACACATGCACACACACAAAACACTTAACCTCAGTCACAGCCTGACAATTTATACCATTTCTCTCTCCTTTAATTTGTCTCTTCGTAAAAAACCACAAGCAGTAGCATTTACCAGCTTGTTGCTGAATGCTGTGTGGGGCTCTCTTTGTAGCACCTGATTTCATTGGATAGTAAAGCTTGCAGCTGAGCATCACAGAAACCAGGTTGATTGCACTGAAATAGCATCATCCCTGCTGGTACTGGGTGAGAGAGAGGTCAAGTTCAAGAATCAAAGCTTGCACACTGGTAAGGTAGTAAAGAGCATAACGACCGGTAATTGTTAGGTCCTGTGGTTTAGTTTTCTCCAGTTTAGAAAAACAATGTAATGTTGAGTCATTAGATTTTACTAGTGTATCAGCCATTGGCCTAAATGATCTAGGCTTGATGTGTCAAATCCTGCTTCAGGTACTGTTGTATCAAAATCCCATTTTATGGCCAGCCAGGACCAGCACCTAGGTGAGGGATAGAAATTACACATAAACTGGCATAAGTGATCAGAAACCAGTTCAAATCTGGAACACAACGGAAGCTCAGCGCACAGAAACCACTTTCAAAATGGTCAAAACCGGTTTAAGATAAATTTGGATGTATGTAGTATCAGATTAACCAATTTCAGTTAAATTGGTTTATTGAACTTCTGTCCCTGATCTCCTCCTAATTCAAGTTAACTCACAGTCCCCCAGCATCCCAGGATGCTTTGCACCTCCCCCTTAAACCCCACCTCACAGGGGGACTAGCTTTGGCCCAAGATGTCTGCTCCAGCTGAGCAGGGAGGTGTGCTCTAGCACCCCTTAGCTTCTGGCCTGGGCCACTGCAGGCATGTGGCTGCATTTCTGGAATCAAAAGTGACTGTCTGTTCACTTGCTTATCGGTTCAATCTATGCAGCTTAGACTAAACTGCGAAGATTGAATCAATTCAGCATTGGGTTTTGACTGTCTGTACTTCGCCGTAGTGACCACATAGCCCAGAATTCTCTTCTCTATTTTCTGTATTAAGCCCAGTGCTTTCTAGACCATCTTTTCTAGGAAAATATCTAATTTTAATTTAAAACCTCATTTCATAGAGGACTGGCACATCTCCTGGTAAGCTGTGAGAGAAGTTAATCACCCCCCAATTAAAATTTAGCACCTAATTCCAAAATTGGAATTACGTAGCTTCCATTTCAGACCACATTTTGTTATGCCTTAGACTGCTAGATTTAAAAACTCCATACTTTTAGAAACTTCCTCCCCATGCAGCTAATTAATGCTCTAAATTTTTTTTGGTTCTGATGAATTAAGCAAAAGTGTCGTTGCCTCAACTCTTCCAACCCTGCTGCAGCAACCAGGAATTTACCTAGAAAGCTGATGGCAGCAAGCCTAGAAAAATGGGGTGTTTGGTCTTTTATGTACAGGTTTATTGCTGTGAGTTGAAAAGCAGGTAGGCTATGAAAACAGGCCTAATCAGCAGTACACAGATGGTGGTCTCAAACCCAGCTGGCTCAGTAGGAAGAGCATGCAACTGCATGCAAAATAACCAGATTTTGTGCTCAAAATTTAAAATTCAATTTATAATAGCAATGGAGGAAAAATGCAAAAATTGTACGAGTGGCTAGAAAACAAAACCCAAGAAGCAAAAAAATACCCATCCTGGTGGTGCATCAGCATAGCATGCAGCGTTTGAACCTTAAACAAATTTTCTTTTTTCTACCTCAATGAAAATAGGTACATTGGGAAGCTGATTCTTTGCCACACTGGGGCGAGGGGTGGGAATCAGGAGGAGTAGCTTCAGTGTAGTGAATGGGCCAATTTCTACATGCATTTGTTGTCATGCCTATTCAGTATTTGTTTGAGTGTATATCAACTGAATTTAAACTGAAGTAAATGGAAGTAGAATTTGGCACTGTGGATTCACACCAGTTGAGAAGGCTCATCCTGCACTTCAGAATTTGATCAAAATTATTTCTTTCAAAAACCCACTGATGCCAGCAGACAAGCTCCCGATGACTTCACTGCATGCCGGACCAGACCGTTATCCCTAATCAAATAGGGAATATGCACTATTATTCTTCAAAGACTACTTTAGCTGAAGAATTCCATAACTTTCTGAGCGTGTCTGGTATATTCACTACAATGGTCAGATATTAATCAATTAAAAACAGTAGCTGTATATGCACATGCATTGGTTACTGAGTAGAGAAAAGCAGTAGCGGAAACATATAATAGATACTTTCAGTTCCAAACAGGCCCTTACTATTCGAGCTAAACGGAAATCTAAATTAATTATTCATCATAATAAGGATATTTTTTTAGACCACCAACTGCCAGGGGAAATTGTAAGTCCCTGACCAGGTCTGGTTAAGGCACTGTACTGAGATTCGGGAGCTGTTTAAGTCTTAGATCTATCACAGACCTCTGTGACCTTAGGTAATCCTATAAATCCCTTTGTGCCTTCATTCCCTGTCTGTAAAATGGAAATATTCATTCCCTTCTGCACACTGATTCGGTGTGGATAAATTAGTTACTATCTGTGAGGTGCTCAGGTATGCCAGTTACAGTGGCTTAGCTCCTAGAAAAGCAGATACAGATTTGGTGCCATTCATCATAATGCCAAATTTTAGACCACTTTCATTTGAATTTTATATATATATATATATATATATCTCAATATATATATATATACACACACACACACACACACACACAAATATATATTGTAATACACATAATAAATGATAATAGATAGATAGATAGATTATCATTTATTATTTGTATTACAATACTGTTTAGAGGCTGTAATCAGAAGTAGGGGGCCCATTTTGTTAGGCACTGTATGCACCACACTGAAAGACATTCCCTTCTCCAAACAATTTGCAGTCTAAATATATGATGAGAGGCAGATACAGACAATAGGAACACTGAAGGCAAGAGGGGGGCATTTAGGTTTGACATTATTAACAGGCCTATCCAGTATTAAGACTGTGGTAAACATCATGGTCAAAGTTTTAGCTCTGTTCCCCACCCCCACAAAATCTGGCATTGTTTTCATGTGAGAAAGGTCATCCAATGGACCTTGTTATAAGGATTAACTGTCTCCCTGATGGACCAAATACTACAATGTAAAATATAACTATGTGGTATGTCCCTTTTAAAACTGAACCTGGACAAGAAAAAGTCAAAGTAAACCACAAAGAAGCAAACAAAACACCTATTGTACTTTCATACTGGGGTTAATAACGTCCCATCTGAAAACAGGGTGGTGGGGAGGCAGGTGTTAATTCCATCAACAATTTTCTGATTAGCAAAAATGTGGCTTGAATCTATTCCCGTTATTGAATGTCTGAAACCATATTAAATCGTAACAAGCTGGATGTTACTTCTAGAATGAAGATGATTTCAATAATTTTGTACAGTTGAGCAAGCCATTGCTAATAGTAAGTGAGACTTATTTTCATATGATTTTCAAGTAGGCTCTGTTTTACATTCATTTGAGTTACAAATTCATATGGCTTTGACATCCAATTGAAATGCACAATACACAATGCACAAAGATTAAAGGATCTCTTCTATCAAAGTACTCAAGAGCTCTTCAACCACTCCTTGTTACACTTCTTATTTAACACACCCTTTTCTTGCTGTCATTTGCTATAGGTTCACTTTAGCCTTTATTCAGGTACATATTGTTTCTGCCTCCATCCAGCAGTGCAGATTTTGTCGATAAAGCAAAGTTTGGGAGAGTGAAATAGAAGCACAAGCTACTGAGTGTAAATGTGAGATCAAACAAACTATCATAAAGGTTTTACACTGCCTCCTTTCACCAAAGAACCTGAGTACCTTCCATGTATAATCATCACCCAGCGGTCTGTCCTGCCCAAGCGCAGGGGGCTGGACCCGATGATCTGTAAGGTCCCTTCCAGCCCCTAACAACTATGAAACTATAAAAATTATGTTCCTTATGGAATTCATGGTCTATGACAAATATTCAGTCTTTTAGTGCCCGAGATGGGGATGTTTTATAGGTAGGACTGAGAAAATGTCTCATTTTAACTCATTTTAATTTAGTACTGTCATCATGATCAGCAAATGCGAAAAGGAAAACGCGTTGAGTATAAGTTTAGAAACTGAGGGCCCATGCCTGCAAGGCCCTGCACGTGTTCGTGAAAGACTGGGCCCTAATTTTATTTTATTAGGGACCTGCAGGATATTTTGGTAGATTGAATACCTACAGTCAATATTGGGCCTTGAGGGGTGAGCAGTCCTTTGGAGTGTCTAAAGACATTAGACTGGATACAATGACTGCAATGAATAAGAGATACTGGCCACAGATACTTTGAGCAGTGCAGTTTTTTGCTTCCTCACATAACCTATCAGCAAGTACAAAAATCTGTATAATAGCCATAGCAATAAGTTTATGATAAAGTATATACCAGATGGAAGTATTACGAGGTAGATACATAGCTGGTTGGTAAATATAGAGGTGGATATTATTGTGCTCAATGTGTAGCCACCAATGGATCCATGTCTAGTTTGAAGGAGGTATCAAGTGGGGCTCCCTGAGACATCTCAGGTCCAATATTGTTTACCATCTTCATTAGCTATTGGGAGAATGGGACTGAGTGCGTGCTTAGCAAATTAGCAGATAACATCAAGTTGGGTGGGTGCACCACACAGCATTTCCCTCTCTGTGTCTGTAATAGTTTATATAGCGCCCTCTCCATTTCCCATGCTGCATCATTCCACCCTGCCTTTTTCTGACATAATGGGTGACTCCTGCTTCACCCCACCAATGTGGATGCTGAGCAAGGTCCCTGTGTCCCCTGAGCTCTCCACCTATGGGCTCCTTCAACCCTACAGGCCGGACTGCTCCATCCCATGCCCAGGGATGGGCGCAGGCAGCACAAGTTCGAGGAAGGAAGGGAGCCTAGGGACTCCAGTGGCAGAGCAAAGGGAGGAGTCATGTCTGGACCAGTAGCTCAGGGACCGTACATGGACTCCATGGGGGCTTCATGTAGCTCACAGGCTGCCAGCTGGACACCCCTAGACTATAATGAAGTACTGCAAAGAAGGATCACAATGGATCATAAGCTGAATATAAGCCAATGGTGTGCACTTTTGTTGCAGAAAACGCCAATGCAGACAATACTGGGCTGTTTTAAGAACAGCATTGCTTGCAGATCAAAGTGATTTTGCCACTCTATTTAGCAGTTATGAGGCCTCACCTGGAGTACTGTGTCCAGTTTTGGGTCCCATAGTCTGATAAGCATGTGGACTGACTAGAAAGAGGCCAGTGGTGATGGACAAAAATGAGTGGAGGCCTGGGAAGCAAGACTTATGAGGAATGAGTGAAAAACTAGGATTATTTAGCAGAGTAAACACAGGGGATTTAATATCAGTCTTCAAATATCTGAAGGGATATAGGCTGATTTCTGTGGCCATAGCTGACAGGACTAGGAGCAGTGGCCTCAAATTGCAGCAAAGAAAATTTGGGTTGGAGATTAGAAAGAACTTTTTGACTATGAGATTTGTTAGGTATTGGAACAAGCTACCTAGAGAGGTTGTGGGATCTCTGTCCCCTGGACATTTTCAAAGCCAGATTAGACAGATACTTGGCAGGGATGGTTTCAATCAGGGATGGTTCTGCCTTGAGCGGGGGGCTGGACTCGATGATGTTATGAAGTCCCTTCCAGCCTTATTTTAATATGATCCTACCTTCAGGTTGGATGTAAGGAAGAACTTCGTGGTAAGGCTGACCAGGACCTGGCATAGACTTCCCAAGAAGGTGGTGCATTTCCTTGGGAAAACTTCAAGAGGAGACTGGACAGACACCTTGCTGGGATCATTTGATCTCAGCAGTATTGCTGCCCAGGGCAGGGGGGGGTTGGACTCGATCTTTTGAGGTCCCTTCCAGTTTCTATGATTCCTATCCATGATTTATGTATGGCTCAGGCCCATTTCTTAACTTGATGCTAACAGCTAGTGGTGTTTACTGCTGCCATACTATATGTCTAGTTAATCACTGCCTATTATATTGTAAAAGGCTGCACTGATGTGCCTCTTAAAATTTTAATGAAAAACACTCCTACTATCTGACACTACACAATTAACCCTGCATTTCTAGAGTGAGAAAAAGCAGTGATAATACTGCATCAAAAATTATTAGCCAAGGCACCTTGGAGCCACTAAACATATACAGTTCTTGTGCCTTCCTAAACCAAAAGGATGAGGGTGTATGCAAATGTCTTGTCCCACGGCGTGTATGTGCATTTCTTCACAGAAAAGTTACATTATCACAGGTTCTGTCATGATTTTCCACCAGGAGAAATAAAATCTAGGAGGGAAAGCCTTTCTCACTAAATGCTGGAATAACGTTCTTCCAGTAGTGCTATATGTTTCTTTTTTCCCCCTCACATTAGTAGGGTAAGGAAAAGATGCTGCTATTTACGTGATTACATTAAGAGTATGGAGAAATGATCTAGTTACTTTGTAGTAAAAGGAAAAGGGCTTTGCATGCATCAGCCATCCCACTACCTGCCTGTGTTCACTCTTAGCTCACAAGAGATGAAAGCTAAGCCCTGTTAGCTTAGCTCTCTTTCAGTGAGAGCAAACATTTGGTGAGGTAACTAGTTCCTCTGCCTATAACCTAAAGAAACAATGGGCCAGGTCACCTCCTACCATAAATTAGATTAGCTCCAATTATAGCAAATGTCAGGCCAGGCCTCTCTTGGTCTGCTATCTGGTACCATGTCAACTATCACAGCCTGTTCCAGGGTTGCAGGTGACTAAACCAGTACCCCCACCTGGACTTGCCTGGGCAAGGAGGGTGTGTAGACCCCCAGCAGGACAAAAAACAAGACCTGTTAAAATGTGGATGATCTCCTTGCGAGCCAAGAGCCATGCATACCTGGAGAGGAGATGGGTGCCACCAGGTCACTCTGCCCAAAGAATCACCAATGATTCAGAGCAACTCAAGTAGGGTTGTTATAGCATCTAAGGTGCCCCAGGGGTTGCAGTGGCCTTGGGACCAACTTGGCAAATGACATCAATTAGATTACTCTGGTTCATATTAGTTGGTGAACTGACTCAATAGGTTCAAGGTTCACATCATGTCTCCTGCAATTTATAATGCTGCTCACAGCTTTTCACTCCTGAACTCTTGTTCTGCCTCTCCAAGTATTGTACTCATATGGCTTGCTCCTTATAGTCTCTAAATACATCATAATCTTTGTTGCCTTTGTAGTAGCACACCATTGAGGTAGGGAAGTGCCATAATCTCCATTCAACTGAGCTACAGAGAGCCTAAGGGCACCTATACATGTGGCGGAGCAGACTCGTTTAAACAAGTCTGCTGTGAGTCTGCTAGGGCATGGTAATTAGTACTCTCCAGCAGCCTCCACATCACGTGTATTCCACATCCCCACTTTTCAAAATGGTGGCGGGGGTGCTTTAACTAAAGCTTGTTGAACGAGCTTTAGTTAAAGTGCCGCTTCTTCCATTTTGAAGCACAGGATGCTAAATACATGTGATGCTGCAGGCACTTTAATTAGAGCAGCTCTCAGAGCAACTCTACTTAAAGCACCCACCCAGAGCATATATATAGATGTCCGAAGTGATTTACTAAGTTTATATATATATATATATCTGTGCCATAGAAGGCAATGGGTTTGGACTGGCCTTCCTACCATGTTTCCCCTTCCTTTTAGTTGATTTCTTTTTTTTTCCAAAACTTCCAATAATGCATTCTGCTTTTCACAAAGGGACCGATCTCTGCATACAGCTTATTGGGTTTTCCTTTGTGAAGCAACATGCAGCATCCTGGCCTTCAGATAAATTTTTGCAGAGTGATTTCAGCAATCACAGAATAATGCACTGTTACAGACAAATAGAGGCCATCAGTAACTCCACTCCATTAGTCAACAGGCCTTATAAGCTATCAGCCATTCCACGTGAACAAGGTTTGAGAGCCAGGGTTTTGACTGATTGTGGCAGGAAAGTCTACATAAAGAGCACAAAACAATACATAAATCGTATATAAGAATTAAGAGCTGCTGAGGTGCTCGGCGTTACAGTGTAGGTATCGTAGTGTAAGATCAGGTCCCACAGAGGTGCTGAGGCAGCCGAATTTTTCAGAAACCTGCTGCTTCCATGAAGGGCTTGATCATGATTTGGCAAGTGACAACAAGTGTTGGCTTAGGTGTGACTCCTATTATTAAGAGTTTCCCTCCTGGTTCTCCCATTCAGGGAGGGAATAAAGTGCATTAGCACTATACCAGCTATATTACATGTTTCCAGACATAGTGGGGAGATGGAAGCCAGACCCTGCCCAGGTCCCATCTTCTCACCTGCCCTCCCAATGTGGGGAATGTAGGAGTATTGTGGAGATGGTTTCCACTCCTTTGCAGATGTCTGTAATGTGGATTAGTGACTAAGAAGCATATGGGAGTGGCTTGTACCTCTGCACCACTGAAAAACTGGACCCCAGTAATTGTTAGCCTTGAAATAAATGATGAGGTCCATCAGTAATTAGTGCCTTGGATACAGCAGGCCATTTATTTTGGTAGCTTTAAGCATCCATTTTGCAAAACCTTGGCACAGGGAATTTAAACACGCTTTTCATTGTTTGCACCTGATGCTACCTCTGTTTAAATGATTGGGCATTTAAATGAATTGGCTTCGAGAAGAACAAGACAGGGCCTTCATTTTTTTTATATATCTGTCATTTCGAATCTTTAGGATATTTTAAGAGTAACAATCCCTATGCGGGAGATTGATTCCTGAGCCAACAGGGAAGGAGAAGAGAGGGAACGTTCCTCCCCTCCTCTATGTACCCCTGCGTAGGGACAGGACTGGTGAGTCATTAATTAATAATTATGTTTGGGGTTTTTTTAAACCCACTATGGTTTGGAAATGGAGACAGGCATAAAAAGTTAGATCCTGATCTTCCAAACGCTTGTGTACCAAGTGACCTACACTGATTTCAGTAATACCATTTAAGAAAAACACACTCAGAGCAGAATATTTCGCAGACTTAAATGTCAACACATCTTAGTAACGGCCACAGGCTGCTGTAGCTGAGAAGACACCTGCTCCAGTCCGACAGATGGAATTCCTAAAGGGTCTTCACTTCCCTTGCGAAGTAGGCTGGAGTTGCCTACGTTCATCTTTTTGGCAAACAGAGAAGGAGAGTCAGCAGGATATTAGATACACTTACAAAAACACCTGAGACAAGGGAGCAGCCAAAGAACTCAGATTTATGTTCATGTTACTCAGCAAGTTAAATCCCTTAAAACTACCTGAATGCAAACAGAAAAGGGCAGCAAATTAGCACTCTTTGCAGCTCTCACAATCACACAGGCCGGGCGGGCAATACTGACTGCCCCCTATTACAGAAAAGGTGCACACCCTGACATACACCCATGAGCTGCCAGTTCATGGTCCTCATCTTGCAAAGGGGACCAGACTGATCCCTAGGTAAGAAGACTGAGATTATAACTGGGAGATGGTCCCTTAGTTAAGTAGCTAGCCAGCTACTGAGAGAAGGACAAGAATCTGCAGGGGGTTGCTTGCTGTTCCTGATTAAAATGTGTAATTGAGTTCTTCCCATTCATGTGTGCCTGTGTTTATTGAACCCAGTGATCACTACAGTGGAGTGCATTGGTATTTGGCTGAACAGTGTTCGTTAAAAAATGAAAAGAAGGATAGACTGACAAATGGGATCCTAGGATTCATAGATGTTAGGGTCGGAAGGGACCTCAACAGATCATCGACTCCGACCCCCTGCATAGGCAGGAAAGAGGGCTGGGTCTAGATGACCCCAGCTAGAGGACTTCATCCTCTCACCAGAGTGCCCAAAGCACTGTGTGCAGAATCAGACTCCTTCTCTCTCATGCTTTGTCAGTTCTTAAAACTCTTGCATTATTAGCTGCATGGGGCCCTGTCATCCTGAAGGGAGGGAAATGCCCATAATCCTGAAGCTGGATTCAGGATTTGTGGACAGGGTGGAGACCTTGGTCACAGTTCTACCATTTGGTGGTTTTATCAGCAGAAGAAGTCATTCAAGAGCTGTTCAGTTCAGTCAGTGATTTCTTCCCCAGTCCATTTATTTATAGCAATTATGGCATGCAAACACTTGGCACTACCCCAATCACATTCCAATTAAAAAGTTGCCGGTCAGGCTGTTGCTAAGCCCATTTGTTCATCTGCAAAAATGTGCTGTTGTTCTTGAGGCTCAATTCTGCATCTCTTGTGAGCAATCCTTGCTCACTTGAGAAAGGGGTCAGAAGTAATGTGGTACAGTGGGTGTGCTTTAAACTAGGGTTGGGTGTTTTAACCAATCAAATACATTTTGGTAAATTGGCCAGTCAAATATCGGTCAAAAATATGAAAAAAATTGCCAATAGACGCAAATAATACACATGAAAAGCACATTTTTCCATTACAAAATGTTTCAAAAAACAAAAAATTGTATTTCTGCAAAGAAAACAAAAATGTAGGTATTTTGTAAAATTGCTATAATCTTTGGTCAAAAATATGCAGTCAGTTGACTGGTCAACTGACAATAATTGGCCATTCAGTTGACCAGCTTGCCAACCCTAGTTTAGACCCCAAACCATGAGAAAGCCAAAAATTCAATGTCTGTGTTTTTGTGTGATAAAAAGTGCTGAATTCCAATAAACCTGTTCTACGGTCAAAAAGAGTCTTTCAGAAAACTTGGTAGCACAGTGGATCCATGCATAAGAACTACTAAACCTTTTTTCAACAATGGATAAAGCAATTGTTTTCCAAAAACAACAATGGCAACCATAATCAAAGACCCGTCCTATCCTGCCCCATGAATTTCAATCGCAATACCATTTTTCAGCATCTCATCTCCCACAAAGGCCATTTTACCTGCTCATAGATGAAATCATTCCCACAGTAACTTATTTTTGTTAAAAAAAAAATATATATATATATTTGGGTTTGCACAGAAATTTTTTAGTTTGGCCTGGAAACTGGCAATGCGCCACACGATATGCGTCGTTTCACAAAACAGAGTGTTTCACCACCCAAGTGAGATCAAACCAAATAAAGGCATTTTAACTTTAGGAAAAACTAAGTGTGCCCCTCTCATTTTTGTGACTACCTAATAGGTGATCCACATGGCTCCAAACATACATATTTCAGACGATAATCTATTAAAGGGAATTGCTAGTTCTACATCTGTATACAAATACGCAGCTTTAGAGCATGATGTCAAATGCGGTCTAAGCAAGAAAAGTAAAAACCTAAGAACAAATGGGACATTACGATTTGCACGCTAATAAGTGCAGAAGCTTGATGGGTTAAATAGAAAACACCACAGTTGCTTTATGCAATGCACACACAACCTATCTTTCTAGGTTACCGAGACCATGACTGCTTGATTTAATAGCTGAGGAATACGTTATATGAATTCTGCCTCAAATGCCACGCTTAAAGACAAAGACACAAGAAGCAGTCCTAATAAAAGGCATAAGCCCCCCCTCCCCCCAAGAAGAAACAAAAAATCCAACAAAACTTCGCCCTTTCCTCTTTAAATGAGATATTTTGAAAACAATGATTTATGGCATAGGAGAGACTAAAGCTCTCTTCAGTTCTGTTTCTGGCTACTGTTTGAAAAGCATTCTTCCTAAGACTTTCTTTACTCTTTTTAATTTACTGGAAGTTGAATGTCCGTTTGAGTCAGTCACACAGGTGCAAAACAGGGAAGAAGTAGTTGCCGTAACACCAGGCATCTAATCCTGCAAAGTGCTGGGCCCCCTCTCACTTTGAGCAAGCCATAAAACTGGAGAGTTCTCCGTACTTTGGAGAAGATGCTCAGCCTAGGACAGGATGGGGCTGTATCTTGATGCAGAGAGTTTGAATACCGATCAGTACAAAAATTAGGTATTTGACTGACTCATTTTGACAGCACAGTGACAAAAAGATAGAAGGCAAGGATGCTATATTTCTAGAGTTTTGTTGTTTTTTTTTAAAAACGCTTTCAAATGCTTTCATTTGAAAAAAAAATGATATTGTTTTCCTTATTATACTGATGGGCTTAAAATACAGTCTCATGTGCTTCTTTATTCATTTTAACACACATCGAACAAGCCTGAGATGCTTCCAGGGAGATGGTTCAATCAAAAGATAGTGTTTCTGGAATCCAGGTCTTATAAATCACTTCAATGTTAAGCATCAAGCATTAACTGCCAGGGGTTGTAAGTGAGCCTGACCAGTAGGTGGTCCTGCTATTTCCATGTTCTGCATTCCTCACTTTCTCTGTTCCTCGGATGCTGCAGGCTAACCCCACCGCGGAGGAAATCCAATTCGTATTTTAGCAGGAATAGTGCAGAAAGCAATGAAAGGGCAAGGGGAGGAGGGAGAAAGCGGGGGGGAGGCGAAATGGGGAGCAAGTTTTAATACCGCCAGGCATCACAGCACAATGATACATGCTTATATAATGGGACGATCAGCCATTCATTTTCGGAAAGAAAGAGATGATCTTTTGTAAGTCAATAGCTTTAAAAAAAAAAAGCACCCAAAAAGCCATGAGCTACGTGGTGGCACCTTTGGAGCGCCCCACATGCAGAATGTATTTAATCCAAATGTTTAGTATGGGGCTTTTCCATGATCAAGAATAAAGCATAGCAAGCTAGTGCCAATAAAAATCTCCACTACTCCACTACCCCTGTTTATCTTCATAAACAGATACGATTCTGAGTCAGGAACTCCTGGTCTGTATTCCTGGATCTCCAGCGACTGACGTTTGCCTTTGTATAAATCACAAAACCTTTTTACCGTAGGCGCTGACTTGGTGGGTGCTCCAGGGCTCACGCACACACTGAAAAAACTTTGTGGGTGCTCAGCACCCATGGAGCCACACTGCAGATGGTAAAAAAACTCCCAAAATGAGCTTTACTGGAAGAACCAGTGCATGCCTTCACCTGGCTCTGCAGCATCTTTAATGATTGGGCACTTCAGTGTGGGCACTTTTAGCTAAAGTGGATTCAATCAGCTATAAGATAAAACCACCAAAAAACCCCCACTAAAGCACCCGATCTTTACAGACACTGCAGAGCTGGGTAGAAGTAAGCCGCTGCCTCTTCTGGGCATGTGCAGGACTTGGCACGGGAACGTGCCGAGTTAAAAGTAAAGTGCCATTTTTTTTTTACGTCTGCAAAAAAAATAAAAGTTGGCACCTATGCTCTTTACCTCAGTCTCCCCATCTGAAAATGGAAATTAAACAGCTGGCTGGCTATTGCAAAGATTCATGAGCTAATGCTCATGAAGAATTTTGAAGTGGTAGCATTTAATAATGAATTATTTGTTCTTCTACCTGCCCCATTGTATCCTCTCATCCCTGCATTAATACCGTACAAATAGCACAGCTCATTAGAAGGTGCAAGGATCAAGACATCAGAAATAAGAGTACACTACCATAGGGGTAGCAGAAGGGAGAGGAGGGACAGGCAGACAATTACAGAAGCAAGCAAAGCGAATGCATCAGCATGTTAAACACAGGAACACGGGACTAGAAGGGACCTCCCCAGCCACTGTGCTCATTCCCCAGTGTTGGGAGACAATCATTTATTCAAAAGCTACACACTATGATGCACTCTGACCCATCTCCCATACCACATTCGCAAGAAAGAAAAAAAACCCCTACATTGCAGTGCCCTGAATAAGAAACTTGTAATCATTAAAAAAAAAAATCAATAAAGTAAAAAGACTAAAAAATGAAGAACTCTTCTCCTTCAAAATACCCCAAATGCAGACTAATGATGCAGACAATGCAGAAATGAACAAAATAGTACCAGAAAACAAGCTACAGTAGGCCAGGTCTTCAGATTATCTGTCTTATAGCTCGAGTTATCGTTTTACTTGAGTTGAGGCATTGACCCCTTTAGCTTCACAGACTGAAGTGAACTGAAAGGTTAAAAAACACAAAAAACCCTCATCGTTTAAAAGTGAAGGTCCCAAATCTCGGCCAGAATATGCATGTGATCTTGATAGTTACAATCATATATTTTAAAGCAAAGCACTGGAAAACAGTTTTCTCATTTATGATCTTGGCAGGACCTGCCATAGTTTCTTACATCAGTAGCCCCTGAGGTCATTTAACAAATACTGTTCTGGGTGGCCTTTAGATCCTAATGTCATGGCAGGAGAAACAGTATGGTTTGACCTGAATTTTATTCCAATAAAATCATTTTACTAATCCGGGATCCATTTGAAATGCCCAAGTATTAGTCATTCAGGCGTGTCAAGAGAAACCCATTCAGCTGTAATGGTAACTCAGTCCACCAAGGTTCAGTGAAGATGTGAAATCCTCAGTCCCAAGGAATTCCCCATCCTCAATAACTCTTCAGATTTCCTTTTTTATTTCATGTACAGGATACAAACAAAATCCCACTGCTATTATTTCTTCTGAGGTCCATCATGGCCAAACACTCCATGCTGTTCCTATACAGCATATCCCCTAGAGTTATATTTCAAGAACACAAAAAGCAAACCCTTGTATTAGGACTTAGGCTGGTAAATTTTACCTTAAGTGACATGACAAAAGCCATACTAGAAGTCAGTGGCAAAGCCAAGAACTGTACAGTTCTGCCCGATCCTGTACCGACATCTTCTCTACCAGTGCAGTGTTTCAGTAATCACAGACAGTACTGAAACATGAAGTGTCATCTCTCCTCAAGTTTCATGGTGCACTGAGGTCCGCTTGAATTGCAGCCTCATCAATGCAGCAACGAAGATCAACACAGGGCCACAACCCTGCCTCCCCATCCATCCATCCAACCATCCATCCATCCCTGACACAGTTGAGGCAAAGCAACTGAATGATGACCTTCACCATTTCAGTACTTCACACAGAAGAGAGAAGTGGGGGCTTCAAGCTGACTGGCATCTTCCCCTGCTCATCCCTAGTGTACCCTAGTCTTATTCCAGAATCAGAAATTTTAAAGTCAGCGGGAACTACTTAGATAATCCAGCCTGATGTTTTGCAGAACATAAAACCATAGGACTTTCCAGAATTGCTTCCTGCTTCCAATCCAGTGTCTGTGGTTGGATCCAATGCAACAGTTGGCAAATAGTTGTAACGGCTACTTATCCTCATTGTTTAAAAAAAAAAAAGTCTTATTTGTAGTCTCAATGTATTTAGGTTTGGCTTTGGATCTTGTTATATCTGTGACAGTGAAGAGCCCTTTATTATCAAAACAAAAAGGTGGGTATCACATTCCCCCCTTTACTTTCTATTTGATCATATAAGAAGATTGGGAGTTTTTCTAATCCTTTAACTGATTTCATGGCTTCCCACTCCAATTTTCAATGTTTTTTAAAACATGGGTACTAGGACTGGAAAGGGTACTGTAGTCAAATTCCCTTACTCCTCTTGATACACACAAGTATTGCATTAGTCCTTTGAACTCCACCTTACACTTGGAACTCGTATTCAGCTGATTACCCACCAAGAATCTCAATTGACTGTTTCCCAGTATAGATTTCTGCAACGTTGCTGAATGACCCATGCTGTTTTCTACCAGATCTGTGCCTTCACCCATGTCCATATTATAAAGTTTGATTGCATCTACTTGCAATCAAAGTGATTGCAAGTAGTTTACCAAGTGATTCAAATCACTCCTCATTCATTATAACATTTGCAAATTTTATCAGCAAAGATTCTAGTCTTCTAGACCTTATGGACCCAATTGCATCTTCAAATCAGGATTATAGATGGTTAACACCTTTGTGACTAGCAAAGGAAAAAACTCCTTCTGGACTAAGATACAGACATAGTGCTGTTCATAGGTCACTGGATCCAAAACCCTTCAACGGTCCCATTCTTTTGGGAACTGGTCCGGCTGTTATTGGTTTAGACATTGTTGGTAGCTTGTGAAGATCCGTGGCATAATTCACATGGGTCAGATGTTCTATGGAGCATGAGACATTTTGTCCATGAGACCTATTGGATCATCAGCACTTGACACTTAAATACAATACACTCCTAAACAACTTCACCAGCAGTAACAAAATATAAGGCTAATTTTATTCCAGCTAAAGTCAGTGGTAAAGCTACTGTAGTCATCAATGGGAGAAAGCTCCATTTTTTTTCACTTTGTCTGTGACACACGATACAAACCTAAAATGACCAATGCTCTCCCAATATTTTGAAACTAAATTCCTCTCGGCATTAAGGGCTGTTGGTTGTAGCTGTGTTGGCAGACAAGATTCTTTGGGTCGATGTGATATCTTTTATTAGACCAAGTAAATAGTTGGAAAAATTGTTCTTTGCAAGCTTTCAGGTACAAACAGCGTTCTTCAGGTGACTCTCCCTATGCCTTAAGAAGGGTGTTTATGTCTGAAAGCTTGCAAAAACCCTATTTTTCCAACTGTTTATTTGGCTTAATAACAGATATCACCTTTACCCAAAGAACATTGTCTGCCTTTGTATTAACACACACAATGCAGATATTAGGGGTGTGCGAAGCGGGCCCTATTCGATTTGGATTCAGATTCAGCCCAAACCAGGGACAGTAATTTGATTGATTTGGATCACTGTCTCTGATTCAATTCGGCCAAATCCGAATCTCAAGATTTGGTGCCAATTCAGAGAATCAGTGATTGAGACATAAGACACAGCTTTAAATGTTTTTTCCTCAACATGCCGTGACATAGCATGGCTTGTGAACGCTGCGATGCTGGGGGGGATGGAGGGTCCCCCAGGGGGCGGGGGGGGGGGGGGGGGGGGGGCTCCACTTGCTCGGCGGCAAACCTGGAACTGGACCGGAAATACTTCCGGGTCCACCGGGGAACATTCTGGGCCCCACCCCCCATGCCCTCGTGGCTTGGTATCAGCTGTGGGGGGACCCCAGGTGCCCCCCCAGACCCAGGAGGCACCAGTTGCTGAGCTGGGAGGGCATGAGGGGGGGTCCCCCAGTGGACCTGGAAGTGGACTAGAAATGCTTCTGGTCCACTTCTAGGTCTGCTGCTGAGCACACTGGGGAGCCCCCCATGCTTCTGTGAGACACTCCATGAGCCCCAGCATCACAGCACTCATGAGCCACCTGGTACCTAGAGGTATGTAAGAAACCACATTTAAAGCTGTGTATGTCCAAATCTTTCCAAATTTCTCTGAATTGATTTGGAGGGTTCTGATTCGATTTGTAGATATTAAAGGGTCCTCTGGTTTGATTTGGAGATTCGGTCACTGTATCGGGCCGAATCTCCATCAGACTGAGTCAGGGACCGAAGCTTCGCACAGCCCTAGAAGATATACAAAGAGCTGCATTGCCACTTCCTATAGCAACTTCTTCTTCTGGATTCCCACGTGTACACACACACACACACACACACACACACACCATTTTACCGAGATCTCATAGGATTACATTTATAGGCGATATGGTTGTTGCTTTCTTTTTAAGTTTGACTATAGGTAAACAATACGTGAGCAAAAATAGGGAAGTACTACTCAACAGACATTTACTATTTTTTGCATGGAAAGAAACTATGGAAATATACAGACATTTCAAGATAGTACATTCCAGCATGTGGTCATGGTACATATTGAAAAGAATAAAAATGCAGAGAGAGATCAATTCTGTTATCATTTTAAATGCACGTATCCCCTTAAGTAAACAAACATATGTTTCTTATTATTGCTTTTCTGGTCAGTAATGAAGTTTTAGGTAATAAAATGTGTCACTAGAAGATAAGAGGTATTATCTGAAACACATTTCTGTCAATTGAATTGTCTCCTATTTCTTGCATTGAAGCTCTTACAGTCTTTTGATTTCACTGATTTTTAAGGATAACAAAAAACAGAAGGTATTGAATTGGAATATGCACTGCTAATTTACATTGTGTAGCCATGATGGAGACAGAGCAGAATACTTAGGCAAATACTTTGTATTACGGATAAGTTCTTTACGGTTTAACTTATGATTCTTTCTAGTGCTATATCTGTTGCTGAACCTTACATTTTAACTTGTAATGCTGGCTGTATTTTTTATTTAGTGTTTTGTCCCAGTGTTTAACTGTAATGCATGGGATGAAATAAGGCTGAAGACCTATCTTCGTATAAATTCATCTGTTTTCATTTAATGAACTCATTGACGTAAAACTCAATTCAAATATCAATGGAATAAAGATACTTATGGTTTAAAGCTATTACTAACTAGAACAAAACATTATCTCCATTTCAAATTCACATTGTGTTGAATAAATATCTGTGTAATGGTATAGTTCACATAAGATATTTACTATCAGCCAAATGACTCCTGATCAATTATAGTGAAAAGCCATGATCTGCATACAGTGCTTATGGGTAGGGTGACTATATTATTTTTCAAGAAGTCAGGGACATCGCCCCGCTCCCTCAAGGTCCCACACCTGTTCTAGCTGCACTGGGGCAGGGTGGTAGGGGAGGCAGCTGGGCCTAGGCAGAGCCTAGAGCCCATGGCCTGGAGCTGCCCCCCACCAAACACAGGTGCCCACCAGCAGGGTGGGAGGCAGGGAGGGACTCTCACTCCCCTTAGGGCAGGGTTCTGAGATGCCCCACTCCCACCCTCTAGGCAGCCCAACCCTCACTTGCACTCCACGTGGTGGCAGCTGCTCTCTGGTCCATTGGACTGCAAGTGGGTGAACTTGCACATGTGCAAGCAGCCCACGCTCACAGCAGTGCTCACCCCACACCCTGACCTGCTCCCGCAGATCCCACCTGCCCCCAATCATACTTGCAAATCCCATCTACCTCCCTGATCCCCCCAACAGATACTGCCTTCACCTCTAATCCCCTGGATCTTGCCTGCCCCCGTTACCTCCTGTGGATCCTGCCTGCCCTCCTGATCCCCTTGCAGATGCCGTCTGACCGCCCCCACCCCATCCCTTCAATCACTCCTGTGGACCCACTTGCCCTCTGATCCCTCTGCAGACCTCCAATAATCCCACTGCCTGCTTGTCCCCCCATAACCCCACTGCTAGCTTCTCCATCCTGATTTACCTTAGATCAAGTGGCCATTTTTAATGTGACTTGAGCTCTCACTAACCCCCCCCCAAACATCTGCATTTAGCCTTGATATCCGAACATGACTTATGTACCTGTTCCCATTCATACAGAAAGTGATGACGCTGTTCTAAAACTGTTCCCCCACAGTGATTCTCAAGCTTGTTGTTATGAGTGGCTGGGTCAGCTAGATCCCAGACCTGTTTGGCTTTGTCTCCAGTTTGCTGCACACAAAATTAAGTTTAATGAAATTACATAGACTGGCTGCAGACATTAAACCCTCCCAGTCCCCCACCCTGTGCCCTCCCCCAAAATACCACACTTTACAGGAAGTAGCAGCACATTTCTTTGACCTAGCTGTACAGCGTCTATATAGATTGGGCACTTCAGCAAGACTTTATGTCACTTTTATCTAATAGCTGAGTCAATCAACTATTAGATAAAAGCATCAAAAGAGACCCACTAAAGCACCCTATATATACAGACATTAGGCAAGCCAAGTCCATTTAACGCACTGCCTCTTCTGGCATGTACTGGGCTTGGCACGGGAGTGCACTGAGTTTAAAGTAAAGCACCAGGCTTTTTTGTTGCTGTTTGTTTTTTAAATGACTGCAAGCAGCTATGGTGACTATAACCAAAGAGCCTTCAATCATTATTGGCAAGATGATTAGATAGCTGGCAGAGGGGATGAGCTCAGGGGTTACATGTCCAAAGTGTGATAGAACAGTTAAGTTACATATCTTCATATTTTAGCTATACGTTGAATAACTATAGAAACCAATCAGATTCTAATGATTCAATAAGCAAACCAATAACAAGTTACTGCACAAGTAACCAGGCAGATGTTACCCTATTTTACTGCTTTGGCATGTAGAACAATTAGTTATTTCTTTATTAGAAAACATTTTATTAAAACTTTTTATTTTCCAGGAAGACGTACTTGACTTACCATGTTCCAGGTGTGATTTACAAGGGCCTTGAAACTTTCCACTTATATTTTTGGCAGTTCAACCAAACCTGGTACCAATTTATTTTGGTATTTATTACCTTCCAAGAAGGGAGAGAGAAGGGGGGGAACTTGGTTAAAAGCTTAAACCTTGTTAAACTAAGGAAAAGGGGAGGGTAAAGGGAGGCCTGCTAGAAGCTGAGGGCTTCTTGAGCCAAGGGGTTTTTGCATATACAAATACAATGTATAGTTAGAAATTATATATGAATATAATGCATAAGGATTATGAGGCAACTTTAAGCTATAAAATATGAAAAAGGTTATAAATACATATATAAAGAATTAAGAATACACACACACATATGTATACTTAATTCTTTATATATGTATTTATAACCTCTTATATTTCATAGCATATAAATATATATATTTCATAGCATATATATATATATGTATATAAAATCTGTGAAATGTTAAATCATTTTATTTATTTGCTGGGGGACAGTTTGGATGACTTTTTGTGTGTGGCTATTTTTGGTGTTGCATGTAACAACACATTTTATTAAAACATCAATTTTTATGTCTTGCTCTGTAGTTCAGGGTACAGAGCCGAATGCATGCTTCAAAAGTGACCCCCGAAGGATAACCCCAGAATAATTTTATTGTCAGATGTCTGGATTTAGCATTTGCTTGGATGCATCCCACAGTGGACGTGCTGGGGCAGTGGTGCAGGTATGCCCTCATTCGTTAGCAGATAACACAAAATGCAATGCAAACTCTGCCTTTCTGCAGGGTAGTAAAGAGGCTGGAAGGTCATAGCTCCTCTTCTACCCTAGTTCTGCCTGCTACAATCAAGAATGGAGAGGGCTGGCAAAGAGAGAGAGGTCAGGAGGTGGAAGGGGAATGAAAAACTTAGATCTACTGTGATCACCCTGTGACAGGTAGTACTGTGGCCCAAGGACTGCAACAGAAGCTGTGGGTAGATATTCTGTCTTTGTGGCAGCAGAGAGGGGTGATTTGATTCTCTCCAGCACTTGTAAAAATTCCCTGGAGCAAAACACTTATTACACAGGGTCAGAATTGCACCCTTACTTCATGGAAACATGAACAACAAGATTTAGAAGGTAAGTGGCAGCTGGGTCATCCTGTTATCTCATGATAATATTACTTCCACTAGGTGTGTAGTAAAGCACTGGAACAGGCTACCCAGCGAGGTGGTGGAATCTCCATCCTTAGAAGTTTTTAGGACCCAGCTAGTCAAAGCTCAGGCTGGGATGATCTAGTTGGGGGTGGTCCTGCTCTGAGCAGGGGTTTGGACTAGATGTGACCTCCTGAAGTCTCTTCCAACCCTAATTTTCTATGATTCAATGATAGAGTGACTGGTGGTGGTGTTTTCTATGTGGACGCTATCAAAGATTCTACCAGCCTTTGTCCTTTTAAACACTGGAAAAAAATTAACAGGGTTACATTCCTATTTACAATGCGATCTCTCATGATAGACATACACCAAGCATGTAAAAGACAAAGTGGAGAAAGGCGATGAATTAGCCTTGAAAAGTGATTAGTGACTTGGACTGTCTCCATGTTTGGCAGCCACAGGGCAAGTTGTTTTATCTTCACTATCTCAGTTGAACTAATAAGCAGTCCTTTTTGTCTCCTTCACTGCCTCTCTCCCCATAGCCCTCAGAAATATCAAGTGAAAGTGTCTTCTTTTGACAAGGGGTTATGCATTGGTCCTCTTGATCATATGGGCTATCATACTTATGGAAGGTGGGGTGTGCTGAGCATTTTGTGAAATTTGAGATGTCTTCAGGCATACCGGTAAGGTAGTTCATTTGTTCACCTAAAAATAGAGGCTCGTTTAAAAATCATTAGCAAATCTGAGAAAATGCAGACTGATCATTGACATTAGAATTTAAAGCCTAATTCTTAATTAACATGGAATTATCCAGTTGTCTAGATCCATTTACACAAGCTGAGAATCTGCACCTTTATCTGAGTGTAGGCCAAATCCTGAAAGGCAATTGTTCATATTTGACAACCATTTTTAAAAATACCATTCGAGTTATCAACATATATTTCCCCAATAAATCATTACCTGAAGTGTAGCTTCATTCGGTTTCAAAAATTGCTTAAGGCAACATCAAAGAATAAAGTGGAAAGCAAAAAAAAAATTTTTTTTTAATTTTTTTTTGCAACCAACCAAGTTATATAACAGATGTCATTCACTTCATTTAAATTTACGGAGCTACACCAACCGGGCTCAGAAAGAGAGAGTCAATGCATTCGCAGAAGTCATATCTGTTTCCCCCTCTTCTTCCTCACTTCTAGCTTCATGTTTTTTTCTGATATCCTGAAGCAATTTGGCTGCTGAGGCACAGTCCCAAAAGATAAAAAGTCTTACTGTCATGGATGATTCCTTTTAGCTGGAAATAACACGCTTGATTCCTTTCCAACGCAAAACCTTCTTTTTTATGAGCAGCAGGAGCTCTTGGGTAGCTGGGTGTCTCAGGGAATGGTAATGGGTGAAGGATCCAGGTCAGTAGGGATTGAAAACTGTTACCTTCTCATGGCATTTGGTGGCCTATATGAAATAGATTTGGTGATCTCAGCTTACCGCTGGTTTGGCATTGCATGGTCTACAAACAGCATTGACTTTGAAGCCTCAGAAAGGAAAGGAAAAGAAATATATGACTATGAAGAATAAGCTACCTTTCCATATCTGGAAATGGTCTTCTCAAGTGAGGATTGAAAAATAATATTAAGACACTGTGAGCAATATTGAACTAATACCACTTATGCTCTATCAGCTTTGGATAAATAAAAGAGACCTCAGTCTCTAGAGTATCACATCAGAATTTTTCATATTATATTCATATGGGAAGGTTTTTTCCCCCCTGTATGGGTATGTGCGCCTATGTTTTTATATTTGAAAAAATAAATACAAGGCATACGCTTTCTTCTCTGTTATGTTAGACTATGTTTTTGGGGATTAAAAACAAACAGTTCTCCCCACCAATTTTAATTTATTTCTGCTTTTACTCTCAAGAACCACCCATGTCTTGCAAGATTTATTTTACTTCCTATATGAGTGTGGAATCTCTTTTCTTTGCTGTAAAGAAGCAAGCCTGGACACTATATGACACTATATGGCATGCAGTTATGAAGATAGCAGTCAAGATTTCTGCATTAACCTTCTCACAGCTATAACTGTTGGCTGAGTACTAGGGCTGTGTGAAGCTTTGGTCCCTAATTCGATTTGGTGGAGATTTGGCCTGATTCACTGGCTGAATCTCCATATCTGTATCGAATCAGAAGACCCTTTAATCTCTCTGAATTGAATCAGAACTCTCCAAATCGATTCAGAGAGTTTCGGAAAGATTCGGCGATTTGGACATAGAGACAGCTTTAAATATTTTTTCTACATACCTCTAGGTAGCAGGCGGCTTGTGAACGCTGTGATGCTGGGGTACCTGGAGCATCCAACACAAATGTGGGGGGCTCCCCAGCGCGCTTGGCGGCAGACCCAGAACTGGATCAGAAGCATTTCCTGTCCACTTCTGGGGCTGCCAGGGAGTACACCAGGGTCCCCCCACCCTGTGCTCAGTGACTGGTGTCTCCTGGGTCTGGGGGCACCTAGAGTCCCTCCATGGCCAATCGCTGAGCCAAGGGGGTACAGGGGGTGGGGCTGTATGCTCCCCAGCGGACCCAGAAGTGGACCAGAAATACTTCCAGTTGACTTCCGGGTTCGCTGTCAAGCATGTGGCCCTCCCCCGCCAACCTCCGGTAGGATGCTCCATCCATCCCAGTATTGCAGCATTCATGAGCCGTGCCTAGTACCTCATGGTATGTAGAAAAAACATTATAGCTGTGTCTGTGTCCAAATCACTGATTCTCCGAATCAGCATCAAATCTTCAGATTCGGATTTAGTCGAATCAAATCGGGGACAGTGATCCGAATCAACAAACTGAATCACTGTCCCCAATTCAGGCTGAATCTGAATCAAATAGGGCCCGCTTTGCACACCCCTACTGAGTACCGTCTTTTGTGCCTGAAACAGTAGGGAGGTTCTGACAGTAATGGGGCTTGTGATGTGGAAACAATACTTTATTTATAGGAACTTATATAAAGAATGGATTATGGTAAAGAACTAACAGTAAAAGAAGTTGCACAGTAGAGTTGCATGAAGCCAAGCTAAGTTTTGTCAAAAATACCTTCACAATTTTTTCATTGACTTGGCTTCACAAGGGCCTGAGTTTGAAATGACACCAGTTTTCCCATGGGTTTAATCTCTGTGCAGGGTAAAATTGGATGGTTCCCGTCTCTACCATAGGTTCATTGGAACTCAGTTCTGATTCCACAATGCAAGCCAGAGTAGAGAGAAAATAAAACTGGGGCACAACATTCATGGGATCCAAAGCATAAATTTGATAGTAAAACAGATAGAAATTGCTGGGGAAATTCCACTAATACATAGTCCTTTATTAAATAAACAGAGACTAGATTTCAGCTCTCATGCACCAAGAGAATTTTCTCCATGAGGACAGAGAACATCTACAATCTTCCTAATAATGAAATATAATTATGTGAACCAGAAAATATAATGATGAGTCATGTCCTAGTACCCGAGGGAAATATAGACGGTGACAACATATTAGAATGATAGTTTCTAGTGGTAGACAACCAGAGAGCTGGGAGAAAACACCCTTATTATCACTTTTTTAGTTGAACTAACATGAAGTCTTCTCTGCCTGTCTATCTGTCTTTTTTTTTCTCTCTTTCTCTCTCTCTCTCTCTCTCTCTCTCACACACACACACACACACACACACGCACAGAAAAAGCAAGTGAAAATGACTTCTGTGAAGATTAGCTCATCCTTTTAATCATATGGGACCATGTCAACAAGACAGTGACAGAGGAGTAACAGATTGGAATTCTTCTTGCACCTGAAATAAATTGAGCAGAGATGCTTGAGCTACTTTTAAATACTTTGGTAGTTGGTTTGCTCAATTTCACTCCAGATTAATAAACTTTAGTGCATTTTCCTTACCCTTCATTGACAAACTTGGTCTTTTTGTGCATTTGTGAATTATGCAGGCTTTTTTTTTCATTTTAATAAGACATGATTTCTTCAGATTTAATCTTTTAATAATGTCTATGGCTAATATTTGGAATAGTAATTTTGAACACTTTATTTGCATTTTATTTGTAAAATTTGAACCTTTTCATATTGTTATCTTTAGATGCATAAATCACGTATTATTGGTTTTGTTTTATCGATTGGATGAGCATAAAGAATTAGCTTCGCCAACAATGTGCATATGTATGCCAACATGCATAAATACTTCATAGCATAGAGTTCACTTGCAAAATTTGGACTTTTTCTCTTAGTTTTGATTGAACCTATAGATCTCATTGCATTGTTTCTGTTTTTAGATGGCATGACTGTAAAGGATCAGTTATAAAATGTGCAAGTTTATAGCTGCAAGTTTAAAAATCGCTTTCCAATAATTATTTCATACTTGCTTATGTTTAGAATTTGTCACAACATCTCTTATGATCAATCCATGCACTAGATTATTCCTAGAACTTTACTATTAAAACAATGAAAACCAGGTATAGTAAAATAAGGGGAAAAAAGGAAAATATCAAAGTTGTATTTCAGCAAAAATCCACAGAATATTTTTGCTCCGGTTTGGTTTCGTGTAGAAGCTAGGGCTGTCTGTTTTAAAAGTAGCTCAAAGTTGGGACCTCGTATTAAATTTTGCTTCTGTTTTATGTTTTCTTGTTTTGAAGGAATGCTTTAGCCAAACCTGAAGGGTCCAGCTTCTGAGGTGTTATCAACTGACATAACTCCAGAGAAGCAAATGGATAGAAGTGGATTTACACCTTGTGAGAAAGTAGTCACTGGAATATACCATATTCACCTGAATCTAAGATTACTTTGAATTTAAGACTACCCCCAAATAGAGGCTATACCTGGAAAATTATAATTTAACTATAATCTCCTACATATAGATTCTAAGTAGTGATCCCACCTGCATGGGCCGGGAGCGGTCCGAGGCTTTCGGGGGCGCGCGGCGGGCTGTGGCCAGCAGCCCTGGCACGTGGGTCGGGGAATTCGGCATGGCGGACTAAAATTAGGCACGGATGCGTAGTGGTTGATTAAAGATTATTTTACTTACACTGTAGATGGTTGCGGTGCAGGCAGGAAAAACTTGCTTGCGTTGCAGTTACAGACAGACACGTGGAGTTTGCTAGGCTCCACAACACGAACTCAAACAAGACCCGCAGAAAATTCGAGCCTCTTAAACACAAACAAGACCCGTAGAAAACTCGAGCCTCTTGAAATAACCCGGACAGAGCTCTGGATACACACACACGAAGTTTGCTAGGCTCCGTGGAACGACCGAAAGCGCGCAGGGGAGGGTACATCGAGGGATCAGGAGGCGACGGGGAAAGGCTAGAGGTTGATCAGGCCCCTATATCCTCCTCTAAGGCACACGTGGGGTTTGTTAAGCTCCACAGCACTTAGAATTCTCCACGAGATGGATGTGGAGTCCTCCTAAATGAGGTCCTCCCCGGAGATCTCCAACTTGGGCAGAAACCGCTCAAGCCTCTTATACGGCTAGCAAGCCAATCGCTAGCCGCCCCCGGGGGATAATT
>NW_005841853.1:1342977-1348241 GCF_000455745.1 Alligator sinensis
GCTGAACCACGGAAAACAGTGTTGTGGGGCCAAGTGGGCAGACCCTTTCTTCTTGCCCCCTGTGCCTACCTCCTTTGGCTTATACCTTCCCCTGCCCCTCAGCCATCTGAACCCCCTAGTTATTTGCAGTTCCTGCCACTTGCCCCTCTGTGCTCACTTCAAATGGTGGCTCTGGCTCTGGGGCAGTCAGTGATGGTGGCCCCAGGCCAGCCTGCTCTGGTCAGGCAGAAGTAGCAGCAGAAGCTCTGGGCTGGTCAGACCAGGTCAGGGTCAGGGTCAGGGTCGAAGCTTGATTCTGAACTGAAGGTAACCCTCAAGGGGCACCTATACACATGCTTGATGCCAGCTCCAACCTGTTCTAATTAGAACGTCAGAGCAGACTTGATTAATCAAGAGGATCACTGAGGCTGCTGGTGGATTTTAATTAGAACACTTGAGCAGACTTGATTAATCATGTCTGCTGCAGTGTTCTAATTAAAATCCTCCAGCAGCCTCAGTGTCACATGCATTCAACATGCCCAATTTTCAAAATAGCAATGAGGGTACTTTAAACCAGTGAGTACAATTTTTTTTGTACCGGGAACCAGTTGTAAACGTCAATGGCCAGTCTCAACTCAGTGCCCCTCACTCTTATCCTGCTGCCCCCAGGCTCCAGCCCCCCCGCCCCCCAGTGTGTGGGGAGGCAAGAAGCCCCTTACAGGCTGGACCTCTGCCAACCTACAAGGGAAAACCATGGTTTACCACCTTTAAAGGAGAATTCATTTTTAATGTTCATTGATCCATTTTTAAAGTTTTGTTTGAAACCCTTTCATATATTCTTGAGACCCACTTTTGGGTCACCACCCACAGGTTGAGGAACACTGCTTTAAACTAAAGTTCATCAGATGAGATTTAGTTAAAGTGCCCCCACCACCATTTTTAAAGCATGGGATGCTGAATATAGAAGATGATGCAGGGGTTTTAATTAGAGCAGCTACCAAGAATCACTCTAATTAAAACACCTCCCACCCCAGAGCATGTGACACCCCTTGGAGACTAGCTATGTACTTCCCCAGACCACATATTCTGGGCCTCCCTCCACCAAAGCAGTCTCCCCCATGTGTCCACCCCACAGGTTTCCCCAACGCTCCTGCCCTTTCAAGATGTAGTGTCACTTGCATTCCCCCTGAACAACACACCACAGGTCTCCTATGGCCTCTCTCCCTGCCCCCTGTGTGCCCCCCCATGGGTCTACCCTGCACTTGCCCCCCCATTGCATGCTGCCTCCAATGCAGCATGGGTCACCCCAACCCAGGGCAGGTGGTGGTTGAGCTCTGACTTGCCACAACCAGTATTCAAATCGAAGATGAGGCTTTTTTTTCCCCATGTTGCAGGGAAAGACCTCCTCATCTTAGATTCAAGTAAGTATGTTATATTCTTTTGTTTTATTTGCTATTACTTTTCCCTTTAGTATCCCCCCACCCCCTGCCCACAGTATCTGAGTGTTTTCCACTATCTTGGGGAATAAGAGGAGGACAATTAAACCATTTTCAGTCGTTAACACTTTTAAGAGACAAGGCTTTTTTTTTTTGTGTGATATTTTTCATTGGACCAACTATACAGTTGGAGAGCTGTTGCCCAAGCTTCTGTGCATCAAGTGCCCTTTTTGAGATGACCTCCAGACTCATAGCAAAGCACTGAAGCACATGCTTGACTTTAAACACAGTCAAGGTCTAATAAATAAATAAAACACTTGTGAAGCCTTTCGATACTACACTAGTAGGGGCCCCTGTGTGCTTCAGATGAGTAGATATAACATACAGGTATTTGGATTGTCATAGCAAAATAAATTAAGAGTTAAGTAAAATAAGTATTAAGAATTCTTAAAGTTAAGCAGGTGCTTAAAGCGATTACTAAATCGGGGCCTCAATAGCTTTTCTTTGGGGCCTTCCCCTCCCTTTTTTGTGAATATTTTTAGAAAATGCCAAAGCAATTAATTCGCACTGCGTGCATCAACATCTGTATTTAATTCGATATGATAAACTTGAGACCAGTCAGTCCCAGGCTCTGGGTGGCAGCATTGGGCAGTGAAGGGGCTGGTTAGGGCATGAGGGTGCTAAAGTGCAGAGCTGGGTGGCTAAGTGTCAGGCAGCCCCCATACTTTAGCACCCTCAAGCCCCAGCCAGTCCCTGTCACTGTCTACATTTGCATTTTGGCACAGTTACTTACTCCACCATATGATAGTACTTTCCCCCATAGGCAGAGTTAATTATTTTATAGTGCCCTAATACTGGTGCATGCGTAGACAGTGATGCTTTGCTGTGGAGCTATTTAGTCTACTCTGCAGTAAAGCGCATGTGTAGATGCACCCACTATGGTTTAATTATATGTTTGCTTTAAAAATTACAATAGTTAATATTTTCTTGTTATCAGTAGATTACTTTGTATAACTAACTGTTCAACATTTTTGGAGTGTTACGAGAAAAGTAAGGGCAGGGAGAAGTCATCTCCCCTTCCTTTACCAAATTTTCACTGGAACTGCACCCTAGCCTTGCAAGAAAGACTGAAACCTCTTCCAAAGGCAGAGAGCAATCACACTCAAAGAAGGAGTGCTCTAAAGAGCATATACACCACTGTTGTACTTTTCTGGATGAGCTTCCTCAGCAAATGTCTCTGCCCAATAGCAGAACAGCAAAGAATAAGACAAGCTCTTCAGGGTTATGAGCATGGGATCTTAAGAGTGGAAGGGGCTTCCTGGGATTTTGAATCCCCCTGAAGTGCACTGGCTATTTATTTATTTTTTAAAGACAGCATTGCATATGTAGCTCCCTCATGTTAATGATTTTGAAATGATGAGAATAGGTTATTCTATATGTTTGCAATGGAAAACTAAATGCATTGGCTTGGGGTAGGGAAGGAGGAATTTTGCCACATTTCTTTTCCTTTCTCGCTTTCTTTTCTTTTCTTTTTTTAAATAAATATGTATATCAGAAGAGTCTTTGATTTTTTTCCCCCTTCTCTGTATCTTCTGAGAAAAAATGACAGACATAGTTTGAAAAACCCTGAGGTACTATGGAAAGATCCTTAATGTGCCACAAGGTAAGCCAGTCCTTTTAACAAGGGTCATAGTTGTGATATGCCTGATCAAAAGACTATCCAGAAGGATTCGCTTTGAGTAGTTTTCTTCCCTCTGAACCTACACCATTGGGACAATATGAAAATGCCACCTCCAGTAAGACTCCTGGTTTTCTTCTTTGTGTGTGATAGAAGCTCTGGTTGTTACCAGTATTAGTCACTTGTGTCTGCTTGTCAAATTAACATCAGAAGAGATTTCTAACTGGCTAAAGACAGCTTTTCCTTCTGAAACCAAACACTAGCTTGCGCATGCATGAACTAGTCATACATGTTTCTTGACTTGCAGTTCCTAAGGATTTGAGTGGTTGTTCTGGGGGGATATAAAATTTACTGCTACTTATCAACTTGGTTTCAGAGCTTTCCCTTATAGCAGAGCCCCTCTGCCACATCTGCAAACCTCCACAATAGATGCGAACCAACCAGAAACAGATTTTGAGGCTCAAACAGAATTTCATCTTGTAATCTCCAGTGCTGTGAGGTTAGAGAATAATACGCTCCATGGGACTCAAGTAAATGGAATTGCATCTTACTGTAAAGATAAACAGGAACGTGAATAATGTGGATTTTGTTTGATAATGTGGGCAGCACTGTTATGTGCCAAGGATAGCATAAAATGTGTATTGCTGAGCAGGATGGAAATATTCAAATGAAATCTGTGAACAAATTGAGGCAAACGTGTTCCTTAAGTGAATAGAGCTAAGCAAGGAGTAATATCTTCCTCTGTGGAAGAAGAAATTCAAATGTGCTTTGTTCTCAAAATATCTGCCCCTTTTTTCCATATTGTGACTTCCCCCAGAATTCCCCTTCCTCAGTTAAGCTAAGATGTCAAACTCATCCATATAGCATAATGGTTGGTTAAGAACTTTTAAGTTGCAAAGACAGGGACTATAAACTTGTTTGGAGCTCCATTCTCACTCTTTTACTCATCTACTGTAAGTACACGGGCAACTCTGAGAGCTTGGGCCTGCTTCAGTTTGCTCAAATTTAGAAAATAAATTGGGGATGAAGGAATAATAAGCGGGGATCGTGGTTTTCTCTGATTAAAAAAAAATCCCCAAGTTTTGGCTTTAAAAAAGAAACCCCAAATCCATATTTTTCCATGATCAAAATGAAACACCACTATATATATAGTTACTTTTTTATGGGGTTACTTTTTTTAAGCCAAAAATTGGGATTTTTTTTTTTATCAGAGAAAACCAGGATCCCTCATAATGAGGAACTATTGTCCCATCTCATTGCTTTAATAAACCAGAGGCGGTCAACTGGGGGTACACATACCCCCAGGGGTACTTGAGAAGGCCCTAGGCCAGAGGCAGGCAATTATTTTGGGCAGAGGGCCGCTTACTGAGTTTTGGCAAGCCATTGAGGGCTGCATGACAGGCAGCCAGGGCAGATAAATATTAATTTTCTAAATTTTTTAGGGGCTCTGTGGGCCAAATAGAATGGCTTGGCAGCCCGCATCCAGCCCCTGGCCGCATTTTGCCCACCCCTGCCCCAGGCGGTATGCACAGGCAGGCAGGGACGAAGTGCCGCTATGCACCATCCCGCGCCGCTGTGCAGGTGCCGACTGCTTGGCCAGATGCGTGGGGCAGGGGAAGCTCACATGTAGTGGCTGCCACCTCTCTGTGTTCAACCATGTGCCAATGCAGCGGCTGCCACCTCTCTGTGTTCAACCATGTGCCACCCTGCTCCTTCCCCACCAACCTCCGCATTCGGCTGCCTGGGGTACACTGATCCAAACAGGTCGAAAACCCCTGTAATAAACTAATCCTTGACAACTGCTTCTCAATCTTTAGTTTAGGGCTCTTGGTTATAGTTAAATTCACAATCATTAGTTAAAAGATATGCACACTTTCTGTTCAGCCCTTTCCTTTCAAACTCAGGTTTGTCTTTTTGAAGTAAAGTTCAGAGTCAACAATGAAGAAAATAGCTATACATTAGCATGAAGTGTCATACGCCTGAACAACGTGTACCCATACAGTAAAGTTAAATAACATTATTTGCTCTACAACAGTAGACCTGAGGCAACACTTTTAGGCCAAAGCATTTTTGTCCAACAAAAAAGCCTTTAGAAAAATCAATACTTTTTTGGTGGGGGAGAACATTTGTTTTTCAGACAAAATGCAGACTTCAGTTTCCGTTGCTCTTTC
>NW_005841853.1:1348279-1376713 GCF_000455745.1 Alligator sinensis
TCTTTCCCTGCCTCTTCCTTCCTCTTCTCCCTTTTCAGTAGTAAACTGGAACAAAGTGAACAGAAGGAGAGAAGGGAAAGTGAAACAAAAGATGAGACTTGAAAGATTGCCCCAATAATTTAATTTTGCATTTTTTAAAATAAAAGCAAAAGTCACTCCTTCTCAAAAGGTGTGCAACAAGAGCTTTTTCATGGAAATCTTCTTGGAAGCTTCTATTTTCCAGAACTATATAGACCTATTTACACAACAACCAAGTGATGACACTGTCCTCTTGTCAAAAACACTGACAGTTTAATTAAGCCCCTCACTCGGATAGATGGGGAAAGACGGATGGTTTCCGAACTCTCATTCTGACTAGTTGTGCATTAGTAACAGCAAGTGATAATGATTTTTGGCTCATCAACGCTCAGGATACTTTTCCTTACATGTTCACACAACCCAAAAAACCACACCAAGTCCAATCCCGGCTCCACTGTCGCACCCAGCACTGGCATGGCTAGCAGAAACACTGAATAAAAGGAAGAGCAAAACAAAATACCAGAAAGAAAAAAAAAAACCTCATTCTTTTTGTGTCCCCGTCGCTGCTGACTAAAGTTGGATTTCAAAGTACTTTTCAAGCTGTTTGGATACACATCAACTTGTAAAGGGTAAAAGAAGAAAAGAAGAGAAGGAAAGAAACTCACCAGCTTTTCAGCCCTGAGCACCAAAGAGTTTTTTTTTCTTTTTTCTGCGTCTCTTTACAAGTCGGCCTTTGCTTTTTTTGTACAGCTTTATTTACGTGGCAAAATATTAACTCAGCGGTAAGCTAAGAGCTCCATAGAGCTCTGAGAGGGCACATTTGACTTTTCTGCTGAAACACAATATTCTTGATGAAACAATAGGCACCACAGTCAAAATGAGAATAATGATTCTTAAGAGACTGTCTGTCTCAGGAGTCTGGGATGTATTGGTGGATCCTTTCAGCTTTTAAGCTGTCATTACCCATGGGGTACAGGCTAGTAATGACCTGAAATGTGTATTTCAGCTTGGTTATCTAGTGATGAAAAGCACCTTTCCAGTGGCATCCTCCAACTTGCAGCATCAGTTATAGTATGGAGATGCTACGTAGGAGCAGCTGGTCCTCATTCTGAGAGGAGGCCAGGTTCTTGCCCCAATCCCTGTCCTGTAGGAAAAGCTTGGGTACCTGCTAGCTGTGATTTGCAAGTACCTGGAACAGCCCTTAAGGCTCTGTGGGCAGTTTTGGAAGCGTCATTGTGGGTTCCAGGCCCTGCTCAGACAATACACCTCTCTTACTCATTTAAGTGATTAAGTCTTTGTCACTGCCTCTAACTTGATCCCTAGACTGGTGCTCTGCTACTTCTGTGCACATCAGTTTCATAGAATCATAGAAAATTAGGGCTGGCAGGGACCTCAGGAACTCATCTAGTCCAACGCCCTACTCAGAGCAGGACCAGTCCCAGCTAGATCATCTCAACTAAAGCTTTGTGTAGCTGGGTTTTGAAAACCTCCAGGGATGGAGCTTCCACCACCTCCCTGGGTAACCTGTTCCAGTGTTTTGCTACCCTCCTAGCGAGAAAATTCTTCCTAATGTCCAACCTAAACTTCCCTTGCTGCAACTTGAGTCCATTGCTCCTTGTTCTGTCATCTGCCGCCGCAGAGAACAGTCCAGCCCCATCCTTTTTCAAACGCTCCTTCAGGTAGTTGAAGGCTGCTCCTAAGTCTCTTTTCAGTACCCACTTCTCTAGACTAAATAAGCCCAGTTCCCCCAGTCTTTCCTTATAAGTCATGTCCCCCAGCCCCCTCACCATTTTTGTCATCCTCTGCTGGGTTCCCTCCAATTTGTCCACATCCTTTTAGTAGTGGGGGGGCAAAACTGGACACAGTACTCCAGATGTGGCCTCACCAGTGCTGAATAGAGGGGAATAATCACTTCCCTTCACCTACTGGCCTACCAGCCAGTCAGCCCCCAGCCTGTCCTGGTTCATGGGATTGTTCCGTCCTAAGTGCAGGACTTTGTACTTGTCCTTGTTGAACCTCATGAGATTTCTGTTGGCCCTAGCCTGTAATGTGTTCAGGTCAGTCTGAATCCTAGCCCTACCCTCCAGCGTATCTATGACTCCCCCCAGCTTGGTGTCATCTGCAGACTTGCTGAGGGTGCTCTCTATCCCACCTTCCTGGTCGTTGATGAAGACGTTGAACAGAACCAGCCCCAGGACTGACCCCGGGGTACTCCACTTGATACTGGCTGTCAGCTAAACATTGAACCATTGATTCCTGCTCTCTGATCCCAATGCTCCAGCCATTTTTCTATCCACCTTACAGTCCATTCATCCTAGCTCATACTTCCTTAGCTTCTCTGTGAGAATGCTGTGGCAGATCATATCAAAATCCTTGCTAAAATCAAGGTACACCACATCCATGGGTTTCTCCACATCCACAGAGCCAGTCACCTCCTCATAGAAGGCAATCAGGTTGGCTTGGCACAACTTGCCCTTGCTGAATCCATGCTGACTGTTCCCAATCATCTTCTTCTCCTCCAAGTCCTTACAAGTGGATTCCTTCAGGATCTGCTCCATGATTTTTCCAGGGACTGAGGTGAGGCTGACTGGTCTGCAGGTCCCTGGATCCTCCTTTTTCCCTTTCTTAAAGATGGGCACTATGTTTACCCTTTTCCAATCATCTAGGACCTCTCCTGATTGCCATGAGTTTTCAAAGGCGATAGCAAATAGCTCTGCAATCATATCAGCCAACTCCCTTAGCACCCTTGGGTGCATCCCATCTGGCCCCATGGACTTGTACACATTCAGCTAGTCTCTAACTTGCTCTTTCACCACTGAGGGCTGCTCATCTCCTCCCCAAACTGTGCTGCGCAGTGCAGTAGTCTGGGAGCTGACCTTGCTTGTGCAGACAGAGGCAAAAAAGGAATTGAGCACTTCAGCTGTTTCTGCATCTTCTGCCACAAGGTTGCTTCCCCCATCAGTAAGGGACCCATATTGTTATGGATCCTCCTCTTGTTACCAAGATACTTGTAAAAACCCTTCTTGTTCCCCTTCACATCCCTTGCTAGCTGTAACTCCAATTGCACTTTGACCTTCCTGACTTCATCCCTACATGCCCAAGCAATGCTCTTATATTTTTCCTTAGTTATTTCTTCAAGTTTCCACTTATAAGCTGCCCTTTTGTGATTTCCTTATCTATGATAATAAACCCCCATCTATTTTCAGGAACATTACATGACTTAGCATAATTTGAGACAGGGAAAAGCAATGTCAGGATGCATGGTAACATGAAAAGCCTCTTTCATAAGCCTAGAGGTGCAGAGAATTCCCTTGCACCAATGGCAGTGAGATTGTGCAAAAGGTGGAGATGAGGCTGATGCTTGTCCTGTGAAAGAAATTACAAAGCAAAAATGATCATAGACCTTGTAGTGTCTTAAATTTTGCAATGTTGTTAAGCCTTTGAAGAGTATATGAACATTAAACATATACTCCTAGCCAGTCGCAATCTTTATGGGTAAGATGCGTGGGAGGGCAGGTCCAAGATTTGTGATCTGGAATGGAATAAATGAAGGATATTAGCGCTGAGGGTAATTTTGAATTGGACACAGAATTGAATGTGTGTAGCAGTGGTGTTTCCATAGGGGGATATTGTGGTCTGGCATCATTGCTCAGTGTTTCTAGTAGCTAGTCCTCATAGAGGACAGCAACCTCCTAGTGATGCTCTTTGATGACTTAACCCTTAGTTCAAATGGAAATGACACCAGCAGTTTAGTGTTGAGTTCAAAGCTTGCCTGACTTCGTTAGCATGTTAGACCCTCAAACAGGCTAGTGATTTGGAGGAAGAGGTGGATAATAACTGCTAAAAAATTTACAGTCTTGGTGCACTAGGTAAACAGGGATGCATTTCATGGGGATCTGTGGAAAATCACAAGTCACTCTAAGTGAAAACAGGTCACCCAATAATATATTTCTTCTAAACTTTGCTAAATACTCAGCCAACTTTCTAGTGTCCTCTTCAAGGCTCTCGAAACGTCACAGCCACCTTTATGCTTATAGGATTTCTTTTCATTCTCTGCTCGTCTCTCTTGAGCCTTGGTATAATTTCACTTATTTATATAAAAGCTGCCTGATCGCAAGAGAGAAAAAGGTTTTGAAAGGAAGAAAACGGGGGAGGGCAGATGAAAACATTTCATAATATTCCTGCATCTCCCAGTACCTTTCTCAATGCCACCTCTCAGTCCTTAACACCCAGGCAGCGTCCTCTGTTTGGTAAACAGCTGGAGAGTGGGATGAGAGAGCATTTCAAAGTGCGGCAGAGGTGGCAGCACGCAGATTCAATTTCTCCAAGAGTGCTCAAATACCTAGTTATAATAGAGCTAAATATCATTCGCTGTGGTGTCCTGATGTGTATATTGACTTGCTTTTCCTTTGTATCAAAACCTTTTTTTCTTTCTTTCTTTTTTTTTTATTATCTACACTTGCAGAATAGGGTAAGGTATGTTTGCAACTCAATCTGCAGTCTCTGAGTTTGTGCAGCTATTCATTTGTGATAGTGGTATTAGTTGTAAACTATTAGTGTTCTTTTGTTCAGCAACGGTGGTGTCCTGGGCACTAGATACATTAAGAAGGTACTATCATGATCAGTACATGACAAGAACTTGAATGGAAATACTTGGCATGACTCTGTCATTGTACTACTGTTACTACTATTCAGTTCAGCAGTGCTTATGAACCACAGTCATTGGCCAGGACATATGCGGACCAAGACAATGGTCTAATTTCATGGCTGTCCAACTGGTGGCGTGTGGGCTGAAGGCAGCCCTCAAAGATTTAACCTGCAGCTCCCGGGCTCCCAATGTGAGTACCACTTCCTCCATCACTCTCCTGCTGCTGGAGTCTCCAGACTCCCCTCATTCCTCTTGCCTCTGCTGGTAGGGTAGGATGGCAGGGTGAGAAGAGAAGAAGGTGGGTACACCGTGCAGCATGCACTCCTGAAAGCATGTGACCCAGGAGGCCTATGGGTCCCAGCCGCTGAGAAACTGAACAGCCCTAGTCTATTCCACAAAGAGCTTCTTCATCTCACGTACATCAGTTTCAATTGCATTGGGTTCAATATAATTACTCCCAATGTAGTTGGGCTGTAAGAAAGAGGAGAAGCAGACCCACTTAGAAACACTTGGAATAAACTTTCTGAAGCATATATGCTGCTTATAAGCCAAAACCTTATTTTCAAAAGCATCTAGGACGCTAAGCTTCAGTGAAAGTCAGTAGGGCTTGGGCTTCCCAGTTGCTTCTCTACTTGTACAAATTTTAGCCACACTATTCCTGGAAAACTTGGCAATCTAAAACTTTCTGTTACAATGATTTCTGCGTAGGTCAACCTCTATTCTCCCACAAAGCCCCACTGATTGCAATTGTAAATGAATTCTCAAACTCTTCCTCTCCACAGCTGTTGATGTCTAGCTGTAGACTTGTGCTGTTAAATAACCTTTGTATTCTTCCATCCAGTGACATTCTTAAGTAAAATCCTAAACTGCAGCTCTTATTCCAGCAAGCAATCTTTACATTATGTGAGCAGGATTGCAGGCTAAGGTCCTTTGACCTGGAGACCTCTTTCCTACATTTGCAGACCATTCTGATGATAAAAGGCAGTATATGCCTATATAAGTAGTTACCACAATTAAAGACCTATGGCTTTTTGTTCAATGGTGCTGTGAACAATTTGTACATTAGATTTCCTCATGTGCTGAATATGCATATTTTCAAAAAGAGTTGATAGGTTTGAAGTTTTCTAGGTTTGGGATAGGATATGAATCTTTTTATAGAGAACTGTGTGGACTTTGCCCTCATGTTTAAAAGAAACTATAGCAGAAATGACTTACCCCTTTTCCACAAAACCATGGATTTTAAGGCCATTATTTGCCTGCCTACCCAACACAGATCACAAAATTATATTCAGCAATTCCAACAACAGGATACTGGTGACTTGGCTCCTTCATGATGTTGTAATTATATTCTTTTTCCTACAACAGGAAGATGCTAGGTAGGATTTCAACATTTGAGATTTCCCTGCCCCCATCTGTCTTGTCATTGTTAAATCTTATCTCTATTTTTTGTCTCCTCCATTCTTTTTAAAGAATCATAATTGGTATGATTATCCTTGCTATAAGAATAATTAACTATAGCTTTTTGACACATTAAATGGGGAACATTACATTTTAAGCAGCAGGCACCGAACCACTAAACAATACTGCTCTGAATAGGACCATCAAGAAGAGGGTCAGGTGAAACAACTGCTAATTTTAGAAACTTGAACTTTACATCTTTATAGAAAGAAAATGAATTTCATGATAGCTTTCGGCTAAAAAAAACAGTGTGCGCGTGCGCGCACACACACACACATACACAACACATTCATTGGCCTCATTTTAAAACAGGCCTTTAGATATTCTTGGGGAGGAAAGATGGTTGAACAATGAATGGTTCATATGTTGGAACTTCAAGCATATACTAGATCTTTTACTAAAGCAATCCACTTTAGTTGTGAAAAGCAAGTATCTTGCATCAACAATATTTTAATAGGGCAACAGTTATAGCATGAATGAAAAATAATGCCATAGACAATAATTGGGAGAGGTCGTGTCCTGAAAAATAAAAGGCAACTGCAAGTCACATACTGTACTACTGAAATGATCATGGAAAAAGTAATCCATGTTTAGCATAATCATGTTTAGGGCATGTTGTCTTCTTGGTATGTGAGAGAAGTCTGATTAGGTTTGCGAGCTGCAGAAACATAGTTCTCCCACTGATTGCCATTGATTTGATAGGACTAAGCTTTAGAAACAAACAGGTATTAATTCACATTGTTTGTATTTAAAACTAAAAACATGCGTTTCTATCAACGGCCATCATGGGTCACCTCAGGGGGACTGAACCCTTAGGCCAGGTACAGACATTACACTTTAAGTAGTATAAGTGATTGGAAACCGGTCTATATCAGTAACAGGACAGAAGCTCAGCACACAAAAGTGGTCTATACCCATAACAGAAGTTCAGCACACAGTCGGGTTTAAAAATGGTGGAACCTTATCTAAGAATTGCCACCACCCGCCCCCGCCACCCCCTCCCTTGATCAAAAGGCGAACATGTGCTTTGTTCACTACCCATGTAAACTGTGCCACTTACAGAAAACCATGTAACTTGGACTGATTTCTCGGGTTTAAAAATGGTGGAACCTTATCAAAGCATTGCCACCACCCGCCCCCGCCACCCCCTCCCTTGATCAAAAGGCGAACATGTGCTTTGTTCACTACCCATGTAAACTGTGCCACTTACAGAAAACCATGTAACTTGGACTGATTTCACCTCATGCTTTTTGAATGCCTATACCTAGCCTTAATGCCTATCCTCAAAGCTTGTGAAAAATAGGAGTCTCTTCTTAGCAATAGTGGCCTTATAACTTCTGTGAATACAACCACCAGTGTAGTAGGCACAGCACTGGCCAGTAGGACTGTGCGAGGCTTTGGACTGGGCTTCAGATCTGGAGAAGCTTCGGATGCTTTGGCGTCTGAAGCAGCATGTCTGGATCAAAGCGCTGGCTTCGTTAGGCTTTCCGAAGCGCTTCGGAGTCACTTCGGAGATCCAGCCATAGGGTATAATGAGTAATCAATGAAATATCTATAACTTTGTTGCTTGATGTCTGATTTGGATGAAATTTACACAGAATGTAGCCTCTGCTGAGAACATGAATCCCTCCAAGTTTCGAGAAGATTGGTGCAGGGCTTCAGGGGGAACTGCACCTCAAGTTTTGTCTGTTGGCAGCTAGGGGTGCAGGTCCCCAGAACCCCTCTGCACCGATCTCCTCGACAGCTGGCAGGCTTCATGGCCACAGTGTTACGTCTCAGCTCTGTATTCTTGGGCAATCGGGGCACAGGATACAGTCTGTCTGACTCACACAGGACTCCCCCCCCCCCTCCCCTCCTCTACCTAAACGAAACTGATTAAGATGCAGTGAGAGACGCACCTAAGACCCTCACCAGATAAGGGTTACAAGAGTGAATCAACTGCCCTAGGTCTCATTTACATGAGAGATGGAAAACAGAAAGCCTGAAGCAGAGACTGCAGTGAATTCTGGGGACAGAGAAGCAGGAGAGCGCTGCATGATGGGGAATCTGTGCTTCCAATGTTAATCAACCCATGTTCACACACACCCAGCTCAGCATTTATCAGACCAGTTCTAATCTGGATTTGCTAAGGACTTTTCCCCCCCCAGACACACACACACAGCTCTAAGTTTAATAGGCATCTCGGGCCGTACATTCCCCGGTCCCACTATGGGAGGCCTATTTAAACTTGATTGACTAAAACTCGGTTGCCGGGTTAGGGAATGCTGAGGCAAGAGACCGAGTCAGAGGGGGTATGGGCAACATTTGAACAATGGTTAAGGGTTCATCACAGCATCCAGCCTGCTGGAGCCCTAATCCCAGGTGTTGTCATATCTTTCCCGAGACGACTGGTGGGAGTCCTCTCCACAAAAGGTTATGAGCACCCCAATAATTGCTTTAAGTCTGTTAAAAGACTATAGTAAGATCTGGAAAAGTCATGCTAAGCTGAGGCTTGTGCACAACAAGTAAAAATCCAAAATCCTGATGCTGCAAGCTATCTATTGTTCCTGAAGAAACCATGAGATATCCCATCAGTATATCTGCCACCCATAGGAATTTCAAGCTGGCTCCCAAGTATTTGGGTTACTCCCTAATCTTAAGTGTTTCCTGATTATCAATCAGTTTCCTGAGATGGTCCAAACCAGATAACCCCTTGTCAATAGAAAAGACAATGATTTACACTACTGAGGGTGCTACGGAGCAGCTGAACTGAGGGTATAAAAATCTGTAAGTGTGTGTGCTGCAAGAGGAAGAACAGGAAGAGGAAAAGGAAGGAAAAGAAGTAGAAGCAGGAAGAAAGAAGGAGAAGAAGAAAACCCCTGTGCTGACACCATCCCCTGTCGTTCTTGGGACGCTGGAAGAACAGATCATCTCTCCCTTCAAGGACTGTGCTACAGACTGTGCCTGTCAGCTTTGCAGCCTGAGTACCGTGGACTAGGTGAGATCCCAGCGTTCTCTGTCTTCTTTCTAGGCATAAACTTCTGAACCTGAACTGTATCAGTTAAGCTTGAGCTAAGTTTCCCCAAATACTTAGTGAAACCAGGGTAGTATTGTCATTGTTGGTGTTTGTTTTTCTTTTGCATGTCTATTACTACTAGTACTATTATATATTTCATATGCTTAGCAATAAATAACTTTTATAGTCAAACTGGTAGTAATTGGGTATATTTTTCCTTCTCTGCTTCTCTTTCCTCCCGTGCTCTGCAGCAACGCTTCTTTTACCTATGCTAAAGATCCCTGTGAAGCCCAAATTATTGTGGGGTCTGCTCATCAAGAGGCCAAAGATTGGGACGTGCTGAGTTTGAAACACATAAGGGGATCAGCTTGTACAGGCTGATTGACCCAGTTTGACTCAGACGTGCCCTTATGAACTGAATGCTGGCCCATGAGGGTGTCAGCTGGACACCCAGCCGGATTCAGAGGGATTCTGTTTACCTGTGTGCTTGTGTCTGACTGCATTTTATTGTTGCTCTTATGAACTGATTCTTGGCATATGAGGGTGTCAGCCTGTCCATGCTGATCAGCCCGGCCAGGTCAGGCGTGTCACGTTAATTTGTGTGTGTTTGTGTGTATGACTGATTTGGTGACTGGAGGAACCCAGTCCCATTGAGACTGAGTCCTGCAAGATAGCTCCACTGGGGGTGAGGGCTTGCAGAAGGGAGAAATACAGCTCCGTATAGTAACACAAGCAGCACATTGACAGAATCACCAAGACCCTAGAAACTATCCCTAATAAATGAGCACACCCCAAAGTAATGGGCAGATTTGGTAACAACAGCAGGGGCCACCATCCCTGCAGCTTTCACCCTGCTGCACCTTAACACACACAGAGTCACCCATGTCATGAGTTTTGTCTGTTCTCAGCTTGAGGTGCAGCTCCCCCCAAACCCCTGCACCTTTCAACTTGAAACTTGGCAGGCTTTGTGGCCTCACCCGGGGCCACCACCCCGCACTACACATGACATGAGTTTTGCTTTCACGAATTTGGGGTGCAGTTCCCCCTAAACCCCTGCACCAATCGGCTCCATGCTCTCAGCAGAGGCTACCACCCTGCAAGTTCCACCCCAAGCAGAAAAAAACCAACAAAGTTATAGATATTTCATTGGTTCCCCATTTTACCCTATGGCCAGATCTCCAAGGCGGCTTAGAAGCTTTGGAGCTGCTTTGGCCAGATCGAAGCGGGAACCCGGTCCAGAGCTCCAGATTGGATCCCTGGCATCTGAAATGGCCAGATCTGAAGCCAGATGAAATAGCTGCCTACTCACACAGACCTACTGGCCAGAGAGTCGCGCACTCTCTGGGATGCTGGGAGACTCTGTGCTCAGTTCCCTTTTATAGCAAAAGAGCAAAGGAGAAAGATGCAAGAGGCTGAAATCAGCCTCCAAAAGCATGATGAAGCATTCATGAGCTCTGAAGAATCTAGCTTATACTTGAGAGCTGGTCAAAAAAACTTTTCGGTAGAAGACATGTCCCAAAACATGCTGAGTCAGTGGAATATAATTTTTTGGTAAAAACATGTCAACACAGTGAGCACCTTTCTGTTTGGCTCCCATCTTGACCTTCTTTCTTTTTCCCTTGGTAGCTACTGCTGAGGACTCTCCAGGAAGCACATCCTGAAGGAGTTGGTTTTCCCCCACCAACAAGAGAATTTCAGAACTGTTTCTTTCCATAGGAAAAAAAAAAATCAATTTTTTGAATTTTCATCCTAATTTAAGGAGAATTTTCCCTCCTGAACCCACTGAAATTTTCATTGGTATAAAATTCCATTTCATGACTAGCTCTAATCACATAGTCATTAAAAGAAGGGAACAATCAGAAATTGAGATGGTTGGTCTCATGTTCAAGTTGCTGGAATAAGACTAAAAAATATATGGTTCATTTCTAGCGTACCTACATTCGTCCTTAGTCAAGTCACTTAGGGAAATATTCAGACTAGTTCCTTAGGGCCTACATTCAGGTAGTGCAATGCCTAAGTATGAAGAGATGTCCACCAGAGGGTTTCTCATTCTGGGGTTTGATTTAGTTTAACCATGTGAGGTGCATAACATCCCCATACAGTTATTGAGGAGACTTCAGAAGTGCCTAAGAGTGATACAGCACTGGGAGCATGCAAGAGGGAACATGTCCCCATAGCCTAGTAGTTATAGGATTCCTATAAGAGTGGAGTCCTGGTTTCTGGTTTTGCTGCCGGCAGTCACAGATTTCAAATTAGAGTCTTTGGATGAAACTAAGATATAACACTGGCAGCAGAGAGTGGAGCCCAAGGCTTGTTCTCCTCCAGGGGAATATCACAGCCAATATTCTGCAGACTTTCTCTTCTTTCTTCTCCTTCTGGCCCATTCTTTTTGTACTTCTGGCTGTGCAGAAGTGCAATGGCCCAGCTTTGATAGAAGCATGCTCTGCCCTAGACTATATCTATGGCTAGGGACAGACATTACACATAAATTGGTTTAAGTGATCAGAAACTGGTTTAAATCTGTAATAGAACAGATGTTCAGTGCACATAAACCAGTTTGAAAATGGCTGAAACCGGTTTGAGATAAACCTGGTTGAATGTAGTATCAGACTTAACAGATTTGGCTCAAACCACTTCATGCAATGTCCTTCCCCGCCCCCTTTCTGGCCAGACTCCCCCAGCATCCTGGCATGCTCTCTGGGCTGGGCAGGTCTCTCTGCTCCGCAGCAGGGCGCCCCCCCTCCCCCTTCTTTCTCGCTGCAGCTCCAGCAGAGACTGCAGGCATAGCAGGGTCTGCCTGGCTTCACCTTGCCCTACCCCCCACTCGCTGCTCACTGCTGAAGCAGGTGTGGCCTCCCAACTCCTATCTCCCACAGCACAGACCCCAGCCCCTTGGCCCCTAGGCATGTGGTATGTTAGCTAATGCCAATAAGTATCCGTGTGTGTGTGTGTCCAATTTCACTGGGACAGGCAGACAGAACAATGGCTGCTTAGGGCTTTTTGGAGATTATCAACAGGTCAGTTGGTAAGCTCTTTAAGAAGAGTTTGAACTAATGGAGAGAGCTCCATTTCATTTGAACTAATGAAAAGCTCCATATCATCAACACATGCATGCACTGAACTCCCCCTCCCCACCCTTTCCCCCCGCCTCGGAGTGCTAGCAGGGGGCTGGGGGCTGGCAACACTCCCACCCCTTAAGCAGCCAGCAGGGAAAAACCTGGGATGGTGCAGGCAGACCTAATCAGAGGTCCTGCTAGGGCTTGGCGACATCCCACCCCCCTCAGCTCAGCACTCAGGAAGGGAAGGGAGGGCTGCTTTAGCACCCATGGACTCTAGCCTGAGCTACTGAAGGCATGTGCCTAAATTTCCTCAGTCCGGAGAGAGTGTCTATTCGGTTACAAACTGGTTCAGCCTAGCCAGGTTAGACTAACCTGCAAAGATTGTATCAATTCAGACTCAGGCTTTTGAATGTCTGTCCCTAGCTCAAAGGCAGGTGTGTTCATGGCACCTCCTGAGGAAAGGGGAATACAGGTTTAAATAAATGCCTGCAGACTGAGGAAAACCTAGAACTTGAATTCCCCACTTCCAACTACTGGGCAGAAGAGAAGCAAAATAAGCATCAAAGACACCAATTTATAATTTTAAGAGCATGCATGTTGGCCTTGTCATCATGGCAAGGCAAACATGCTTTCTGGTGGAGGCCTCTTCAAGGATGTAGGCTGACTTAAATACTTTGCAGCCCCAATTTGAATGGCAAGGTATCTCATGTGGGAGTTTGGTGCCATTAATAACTTGTTAGCTCAGAAACTATAAGCCAGATAAAACCATTATACATAAATCGGTGTAAGTAATTGGAAACTGGTTTACACTCCAATTTGCCCACATCCTTTCTGTAGTGAGGGGCCCAAAACTGAACACAGGACTCCAGATGTGGCCTCACCAGTGCTGAATAGAGGGACCTCACCAGTGCTGAACCACTTCCCTTGACCTGCTGGCAACACTCCTACCGATGCAGGTCAGTATGCTGTTAGCCTTCTTTGCAACAAGAGCACACTGTTGGCTCATATTCAGCTTACTGTCCACTGTAATCCCCAGGTCCTTTACTGCAGAGCTAATGCCCAGCCAGTTGGCCCCCAGCCTGTATCAGTTCATGGCATTATTTTGTCCTTAGTGAAGGACTTTGCACTTGTCCTTGTTGAACCTCATGAGATTTCTTTTGGCCCTAGCCTCTAATGTGTTCAGGTCAGTCTGAATCCTAGCCCTACCCTCCAGTGTATTTACTACTCCCCCCAGCTTGGTGTCATCTGCAGACTTGTTAAGGAAGAACTCTATGCCATCTTCCTAGTCACTGATTACTGCTCTCTGAGCCTGATGCTCCAGCCACTTTTCCATAACCACCTTACAGTCCATTCATCCAGCCTGTATTTCCTTAGTTTGCCTGCAAGAATGTTGTAGGAGATGGTATCAAAAGCCTTGCTAAAATCAAGGTACACCACATCCACTTGTCTCTCCACATCCATGGTGCCAGTCACCTCACCATAGAAGACAATCAGGTTGGTCAGGCATGACTTGCCCTTGGTGAATTTATGCTGACTGTTACCAATCTGCTCCTGCAAGTGCTTAAAAATTGATTCCTTTAGGATCTGCTCCATGATTTTTCTGGGGACTAAGGTGAGGCTGACTGGTCTGTAGTTCCCTGGATTATCTTTTTTCCCTTTTTTAAATATGGGCACTATGTTTGCTCTTTTACAATCATCTGGAACCTCTCCTGATTGCCATGAGTTTTCAAAGATGATGGCCAATTGCTCTGCAATCTCATTAGCCAATTCCCTCAGGTACATCCCATCTGGCCCCATGGACTTGCATATGTCCAGCTTTTCTAAATAGTCCCTAACCTGTTCTTTCAGCACTGTTGGCTGCTGCTCACCTCCTCCCAAAACTGTGCTACCTGGTGCAGTAGTCTGCGACCTGAACTTGCCTGTGAAGCCTGAGCTGAAAAAGGCATTGAGCATGTTAGCCTTTTCTGAATCCTTTGTCACAAAGTTGCGTCCCCCATTCAGTAAGGGACCCACACATTCCCTGATTCTCCTCTTTCTACCAACATACTTATAGTAGCCCTTCTTGTTCCCCTTCACATACCTAGCTAGCTGAACTACAATTTTGCTTTGGCCTTCCTAACTTCAACCATGCATGCCTGAGGATCCCATGGTCACTTCTGCCCAAGTTGCCATCCACTGCTACATTCCCCATCAATTCTTCCCTGTTTGTGAGCAGCAGGAAAAGAAGAGCAGGGCCCCTAGTTGGTCACTCCAGCACTTGCACCAGGAAGTTGTCACCAACACTCTCCAAAAACTTCCTAGACTGCTTGTGCATTGCTAAGTTGCCCTCCCAAAAGAAGTCAGGGTGATTAAAGTCCCCCAGGAGAACCAGGGCCTGTGATTGGGAAACTTCTACTAGGTGTTTGAAGAAAATCTCATCCATCACTTACTCCTAGTCTGGGGGTCTATAGCAGACCCCTGCCATGACATCATTTTTGTTTCTCTCTGCTCTGACCCTAACCCAGAGACTCTCAACAGGCCTGTCTCCAGTTTCATACTGGAGCTCTGAGCAATCATATGGCTCTTTTACATGAAGCTTAACTCCTCCTTTTCTTCCTTGCCTGCCCTTCCCAAACCGTTTGTACCCATCCATGGCAGTGCTCCAGTCATGCGAGCTCCCACCAAATCTCTGTTATTCCAATCATGTCATAGCTCCCTGACTGTGCAAGGACTTCCAATTCCTCCTGCTGGCTTCCCAGGCTCCGAGCATTCCTGTATAGTCACCTGAGGTGACTAGCTGATTGCCCTGGTTTCTCAGGAAGTATGAGAAGTGGAGGGGTAGGGAGCATCTGTAGCTTAGTATTTTTCTATCTGTATACAATGTCCCAAGGTGTGGGGGAGGGCGCTCCACAGGAGGAAGGATTGAGGCCCTTGGAGCTCATGCCATGTGGTGGGGAAAGGATGCTTTGCAGAAGTAAGGATTGGGCTCCTCACAGATCCAGCAAATACCTGGTGGTGGCAGCAAATGTTTGGCACGATTGTGGGAACTGTGATTGCAGGAATCATGCTGGGCACCTCCTGCCACTGCCTGCCTTTCTCTGGAGCTCTGAGGGGCCCAATACTTCTTTCTGTGGAGCACCCCTTTCCTCGCCGCATGGCAAGGGGGCTGTCAGGTGCCTGTCGCCACTGCCTGCCATTCAACAGAGCTCCAAGGGGCCTGATCCTTCCTTCTGCAGAGTCCTGCCTGTCTCCGTGCCCCCATCCTCCCCTGCTGCCACCAGCCAGGCTGCCAGGCATGTCATGGTGACCCACTCTGGGGCTCCCCTGGAAGCCTAGAGCTGGGTGTGGGAGAGGGTCTACAGTGACAGGGACCCTCAAGGGTTGGGGACACACTCACCCATGCCCAGCAGCCAATCAGAGGTGGGCTGGCTGCTTGGCCATGCTCGGCATTTTCTGACAACCCAGGGACCCCTTGGGGCATGGTGGGAAGCGTGTAGGAGTACCCTCACCCTGCTCGCCTCAGTCAGTGCAGACAACCTGTGTGCCCCACGCCCAACCAAAGGGCACGTGTGTTCTGTTCGTGCTTGATCTAACCCATGCTGCCTATAGAAACCCACCTAAGTTAAATCAATTCTCCCTTGGATGGTTTGAACACCTGTACTCAGCCGTAGTGTAGACAGCTAAGAAGTTCTGCAATCCAAAACAGAGGCACCAAGGGAATTCTGGCTCCTATTAATTTTTCTGGTATGAGGTGCTGCCACCAAGAAGAGTACATTAACCTTATGGAGTGTCTGTCTCAGGTGCCTAAAATGCACAAATTGCAGTTAGGTATTTAGGGAACTACTTTGTCTCCTGTCTTTAACCATCCTCGGTCTCTGTTTTCCCATGTGTAGAATGGGCGTGTGAGATACACTCTCCATTTTACCTATTCAGACTATAAGCTGCTGGTGCAGGGACTAACTCTTACTATGCATTTTTCAATGATACAGTGGGTCCTGGGCTCAGTTGTGGCCTATAGGGGCATGTCCAGATGTGTGTGGATGCTTGGTTCCCTGGGGATAAGTAGTGGTGGTGTACCTTGCACATCCACTTCTTGTCCCTGGGGAATGCTTGTGCCATGAGTGCTTTGGCACACAGCAAGTTGCCCTGGCTAGGGTAGGGAAATCTGGGGTCAGCATTGGGCTGGCCCCAGCAGCTTTACCTGGGGTCCTGGTGGCCTCCCAGGGCTGCAGCCATAGCGATCCTGCCATGTGGAGCCTGGCTGGCAGCAGATCATGGTTCTGGGCGGCCTGGCTCCACTTTTCAGCAGCGCACGCTGGCTGAGCATGTGTTGCTCCACTTTTTTTTTTGCAGTATTTTTTGACCCCTGGAAATCCAGGGGTCAAAAAAACAGTGGAAAAAACCCCCAGCATAGCGCAAGCTTGGGCTGTGCACCCTTGCAGCATGGAGAACACCGGACTGTACAGGATGTGGTGCTGTAAATGTGTTTTCAGCACCACATACCGCATAGCTACGCTCATCTGGACATGCCCCGAGATGCTATCAAAATATGAACAACAACAACAACAAAATCAATAAAATCCTCAATGCTTTGAATATCCCAATGGTATATTAGAATGCACTTTTGAGTCTTCAATCTGCTTCAAGACGTATTCTGCCATAACATTCGGCGCTGGTATAGAAGAGATTAATAAGAATATTGGCATTTGAATACTGCAAAGGAACCTATCTCCATTTTGCTTAAATTACATACTATCAAGTTGTTTCAAATATTTGGCATTTACAATTTACAAATAATCTACAATTATATTTGGCATAATTGCCCTTTACAATTAAACATCACAAGATCAATGCCGTATCACTAAGAGGACCCTATCTGTTTTAAAATAGGTTTGAACCCTCCTTGCCTTGTTCTGTCTTTGGAATGTATGTTTAAGGTCCTCCCCTGTCGAAGCAGCTTCTGAACTTTTGTCACTATTTTGACATTTTGATGCATCACCTGGGAATGCTGAAATAGCTGGTCTGACACTGGTGTCACAGCTTTCCATCTCTACATGAAAACATCTATTACTATACTCCACAGCTAAGGCATGATCTAGACACTTATGACAGACCACAATAGGTGTGTTAGCCCAAGTGAAGAGGAGAGGGAGATTTTTTTTCCCCTCCTGCTCACTGACAAATGACTTCAACTCAGGGCTAATACAAATGATGATGTGGGTTCCAATACTTTTCTGGTGGGTGAGACTATATCTGATGGGTACTTTGCAGAATGCAAAATCTGTAAAGCAGAATTAGAAATGGTGAGGGAGCAGAAAAAATGGGTCTTGATGATCAATGTCCAAATGGTATTTGTGCCAGCTAGAGACAAATAAGCTGCATTTCCAAGCTCTCCAAAGTTTGTGGGTGTACAGTCATCGTGGTTTATTTACAGCTTTGCTAAAAGGTGTGTGCATATTTAGGCCTGGGGTCTGATTTCAGCTTCATAACTAATGAAAATAGAAAAAAAAATCAATTAAAACATAAAGCCACATGGTTGCATTCTGCCCTCAGCCAAACGCAGCTCCCAGTTTCAGCACGTGTGCCTATGGACAGCATTTGGCTTAAATTTATTGCAGATATAGAATCATACAGTTGGATGGGTCCTCAAGGGGCATCTGGTCCAACCCCATGTGGAAATGCTATTACCCAAGTCATCCCTGTGCAGTGCTTATCCAGCCTTCTCTTAAAGAAGCCTCCTCAGACAAGATCCTTTTACTTACATACCCCTAAGGTGGAATAAGAGACTCTATGCTATGCACTGTGTTAGCTATCTGCATTGCTTGCCATAGTACAAGGTTTGGAAGAGTAGCTTCTGCCCGTTCTGAGTAGGCGGAGGTGGGAAGAGGGAAGCTGAAGGAGCCTTCGTTTCAAATTTCCCACCCTGAAACACCAGCCAGCATAGATGAGCTTGAATGGAATACAAAGCAATCTGCTACTATTCTGTATTTCTCTCTGAAATGAATCACGACTCAGGATGGCCTGCTGCTAAGATAGTGCAGCCGCGCAACACTGCTTATTCCTGATGTTACACTACAATCTAGCCCTGCATTTCCTTTTTCCTCTTTGGACTTCTTAGTGTACGTATTCTAACACTGCATTCAAAAGCAACATGGAAACGGTATTGTTTCTGCTTAGGTTCTCTCATATCCAAAGGCAAGATATCGAACATGGTCCCCAGGGAAGGTCAATAAGGTGTGATAAGGGGGTGGATTTGCATGCCATTTTCTGCTAACTCCCCATGTGAACTGTTAGACCCCGACTCCATGCAGTGTCCAACGACTGGGAAGATGATGGTCCAATTACCCATGGATCCTGTTACTCATTAGCCAGAGCAAAGCAGGGAGCAAACACCAGCACACATTGCTCTCAACAGCTTTATTCAGAATGGAGACAGCTTTGGACAAGGGCCTCATTTATACACTTAGATTTATACTCATTAATATTCACTCCTCCTCATCCCGCCTTCTGTTCCACCCATTTCTCCTCCCATCTCAAGCTCCGCCTCTGTTTACTGTTTGCTTCATTAGCATGGACTTGCCTATGCATTTCATTCATTTACATGTCTTTTGCTATGAGTGCATGTCTAAGACCTTGACTTCTCTTCTTCAGTCAATGGGTGGACTTTGACCAAAACCTGAAAGCTTCTGGAGGCTTCTTCACAAATCATTATTCACCTTTTTGCACATGTTCATCTCGGATTCTGTTACCAATTACGTGTCATTTTTCACATTCCAGTCTGTTTTTCTGTCTCAGGTTGTACCATCTTCCACATTCCTAAAACATCACCTTATTCACAGCATACAGACTCGCACAGATTTACTTGTTGCTTTTCCCTCAGAAAATGGTTGACACAGTTAAAATGGTTACTTAGCATAAGCAAATGGCTGGCTTAATTATCATTCTGCCTTGTGGTTAGCAGCTCCGCTAGGCCACAGGTCATGCCTTTATTCAGCTGCAAATCCAATGCTCTCTAAGATCCAAATATTGTCACCCTAACATCAACCTTTTTAGTGTGCACAAAGAGGACAAGTTAGTCCACTTCCCTCTTAGTGTACCATAAGAGCATCCACTTGGGAAGTCAGTGAAGAGTTTACATTCATAGCTTAACTTTGCCAAGCAGGCAAGACTATGGTGCCCACGTATCTCACACATTACACTGGCACTACACTTTTTCCCAGACAGAAAAATCATTATGAGTGATTAAAAGCATTAAAAGTAACAATAAGGAATGGAAGGTAAGTGTTTTGGAGAAAGAAAACTATTTTAAAATCTCTTTTAAAAACTATTCAGGTTTCACTATTCTTTTCCTTTTTTATATTCTTGACGGTTAGCTTGGGGCTTTTATTTAAACATTGCATTCTCCATTCTGTTTCTACTAATTTTTTTTGGTGATTTACTGGGACTTTGAAAATTCTGCTCCTGTGTTTCGTTTTTGTCTGTGGACTATATTCATAAGGCCCATCAGAGTTTAACTGAAACATAAAGACATAAAAACATAAAGACACTAGCGCTGAAAAGAAACCACAGAGTGTCTAAATTCACCCTTCTGCCTTAAAAACAGACAAGAAAGAAATGCACATGACATTCTTTATACTTTGTAGATGCAACCCAGGCTTCTGAGACTGGATAATCACAGGCATCCCACTGATGTTACCCTGGCTCTTGCATTATCCTTTCCCTTCTCACTGCTACTTCTTCCCATCACTCATTGCATCATAGCTAAAATTAGATGGCATGATCCTTGGGTCAGGAACTATTTATTTGTTCTGCAAAATGCCCAGCAAACTTTAGCTGTTGTATTAAATGCCAGTGTTGGTGGTGGAGTGGGTGAATTTGATAGGCCACTTCACTTTCAAATACAGCAATAGATGAATCCATTACCTTGCTCACATTTGGCATAACATACCAAACCATTTGGCAGTGTCCAGTTAAATAAATTGAAAAATAATAAGACATGTCTGTGATAGAATATCATAAAATTACGGGATCATAGAATCATAGAAAGTGAGGGCTGGAAGGGACCTCAGGAGGTCACATCTAGTCCAACGCCCTGCTCAAAGCAGGACCAGCCCCAACTAGATCATCCCAGCCAGGGCTTTGTTTAGCCAGGTCTTAAAAACCTTCAAGGACGGAGCTTCCACCACCTCTCTGGGTAACCTGTTCCAGTGTTTTACTATCTCCCTAGTGAGAGAGTTTTTGCTAATACCTAACCTAATATCATAAGATCCCATAGCAATACACTACACTGTCCCATTTTCTGGTTCCTAAACACTGCAGGTGTTCAACCTATACTAGATAAGTGTGTGATGTTTAAAACTGTGTAGCTGATATGTGTTAATTAACATGTTTTTGAACCCCATTTAAGCTAGGTCTAAACACAAGATGTGATGGCAGGACAGGTTCTAGCACCCAAGTAGGTACCCTGAATCCCCAGAGGGTATCTGTTGTGATTGGTAGCCCATGCCACCATGTCTTCATTGCTATTGTGACCTTTGCTAGTTAGATTCAAACTAGACAGATCTGTCTTACAATCCTACTGTAACAGGGGACTGTCTTGAGGCCAGTCACGATGTCGGCCCACCCACCTGTCTACCACCCATGCCTTTGTTGTAACTGAATAGTTGGTCCTAGGTGGGATGCTGCTCATTTAATGTCCTCATGCCAAAGGTGTAATACACAGCTCCAAACTTCCCTTTACTGTGTCCCATGCTTCACAGATGGCATCACTTTATGGCTCCAGCTCCACACTGGGCCCCACTATATTCCCAACTGACATTTGGACCCCAACCTGAATTCCTCGTACTCAGACAACCTAATGTTTCCCATCATTCTGGGCTGCAAGCCCCCCTAGATGGCTTTCCCTCTTGGCAGTGGCCCCCTCAAGGACCCTTGACCTTGCAGGCCCTGGCCTCACCTCTAGGCCAGTCAGGACACCAGGATGCTGGCTCTGGCTGTCCCTTGTGGTGGCTGCTCTTGACCTTTGATCCTCAGGGTCCTGGCCCCAGCACAGGCCAATTGAGGTTCTATGGGTAGGTTCTTGAGCAGCTAGCCCTCTCTCCTGTATCGGCCTACCCTCTCAGGCCCCTCCAAATGCTGCTCTCATTCTCTAGGCTTTTAGACCACATAGTTCTCTAGGCTTCTGGCCCAAACTTGGCCTCAGGTGCCCTTAGGCATGCCTTGGCCACATGCCTCCTCACTGGGGCTTCTACTCCCACATACACTCTGGGCTTTGTGCCTCTCATTAGGCTCCTTGCCCCTCACACTTTGTCCTCTCAATGAGGTCACTACTCTTGCCTCTCGCTGGGGCTCCTAGGACTTATGCTCTTTGGGCCTCAGTTGTCTGTCGAAGTGTCTGGGCCTCACTTGCATTCAGGCCTCCCACTAGACTTTGGGCCCTTCTGCCCCCCATGTTGTTGCCCAAGCCTCACTCTCTCAGGCTTTGGGCCTTCGGACCTCCTGGCTACATAGTCTGTTGCCCAAGCCTGATGCTTTTCTCTCAGGGTGTGCTTCTCTACCCTTTCCCCTCCAGGGTCACCCAAAAGGCTGTGACACCCATTACTCACCTTTCCTTAGGGAGGTATAGGTGTGGCATTTCCTGTAGACTGCCCTGCCAGAGGAAGCCCCACCATACCACCCAACCCTGGTATAATTTTACGGCATGCCCCAGGACCCCTGGAAGCCTACCTGCCCTGGTCTTTCTCCACCCCCTCTGGGCTCCTTGATTTTTTTCATGGGCTTCTCACCCCTGGACACTCTATTCCAGCCTCCACTTTATCATATAAACCTCAGTCGCTGGCCCCATCTCTTTCACAGGCCCATTACAGGATACCTCCCATCATGTGGCTGAGCTCCAGCCTCTGTCACTTCAGACTCACTGAACTCCTTACTCTCTAACCAGTGGTCTCCCCCTTGAGAGACCTTCACTCGCTTAAGCCTGGCCCCACTCTCCGGCCAGTCAGGGTGTGAGGGCTCTCTGCCACCCTGGCCTGCCCCTCATGATGGTCATGCTTGCCCTTTGTCCACTCTGGTCCTGGACCCAGCTTGGGCCAATCAAGAGCCCTGGGTGAATCCATAAGCAGCTGACCCTTTCACTCGATAGGGGTCCCCACCTGGGCCCCTCCATAAATTATTACACACCAGACTTACCTAGAGCCCCAGAGATCTGGTATAAAGCAGCCCTTTACTTCACTGGGCCCATGTGAGGCCCTCCACAGACCCCTCCAGGGTCAGCTCCACTCCCTGGGTTTTCCCAGGCCTGTCCTCAGGTCACCCATACTCTCAACAGTTCTAATTCAGGGCTTACCTAGCCCCTCTGTAGGCCCACAAACTCTCAGCCCCTTTCCTAGGCTAGCCTGGCTCTTCTCTAGGCACTTGTGTGCACCACCTCTCTTATCCAACTCTCCTGGCCCCTTACTCAGGCCCCTGTGTACATCGCCTCTCTCTCTCCAGACCCCCAGGAATCTCCTCCTTCCCCATAGTTCCTACCCTAACCTCCAGGAGCAGACTCCTTAAGCCAGGTGATGTTCATCCTCTGACTCCCCAGTTGTAACTGGTAGCCCTGCTCCTTGGGTCTGGTCTTATACCCTGGCTGCCCAGTCTGTCACCAATCAGGCAGCCTCCTGGATGCCATTTGACCACCCAGGTGGGTCTGCTTGCACCTGCAGGCTGGTCTGCAGCCTACTCAAGCCCCTAAAGTGGCAGACACCCAAAGGTGCACTGCCACACCTGTAATGATGCTTTCATTTTTTCTATGTAAACTTTTAATGCTGAGTATAGACAGGATTTAAACATGTTATTAGTGCCTTTGTGTACACTGAGCAACATTAAAAAGCATTAATTAGCAAAAGTTAGCCAACATGTGTTAAGACCCTATTCCTTCTCCCCAAGACTAGGCCGGTCCTTAAGGAAGCCTATTGTTAATAATTTTAAATAAGGCAGTGAGTCAAGAACACAGGAAAAAAACCAGAAACGATTTTAATTTGATTTTTCCATCTCATGCTGCACAGAGGCTTATCAGCATCTGGAAATTTCTACCCAGGGTTTAACTGATAGAATCTATATTGACCCTTTGAGAATCGAACAATTACTTGAACAGCCTTTCAACTTCAGGGTACAAGTGTGATCAGAAATCTAAATTTACCGATTCATGCTCAGGTGCCCTTGGTTATGCTTACTTTCATCATACCTCATCCATGCTCTGATCTTAGGTTTTGATCGGGAGTATCTGTTAGGATTGATCAGCCATGACTGTGCCCACTCGATTTTCTGAAATTGCAGAGACCGGCTGGTGGTTTCTTTCATTAGCTTATTCTACATTTCTCTGTGAATGGTGCCTAATTATAAAGGAAGACACTGATTGTATTCTTTTATCTGTATTACTGTATGTTTTTAAAACAGTTGTCAATATTAAATAGAAATGGTTAATGCATTTCTTGCTGTGTATTTCAATAGCTGCTAGCCATTAAAATCCTCCTGGTCAAATTTTCCTTTGGCATATTGGCAAAAACATTTGTCAGGCTGACAGATATGGATATAATATATAGATTTCTAAGGAAGCAAAACAAGGAGCATACATGAATATAGATCTCCAAGGGAAGTGGCAAGTACATAAGCCAATGAATGGATGCTCCTTGATATACTCCTGCAAAGTTCTAGTGTTGTCTTTACCTTGTTTATTTGACAAAGGTTTTTAGCTTTTAAAACAAATGTTTCTCATTGACTGTGAAAACCAACAGCATCCTGGAAAGATCTGGAAGTGATAAACAGCATCTGTTTTACTGAGGTTTCTGATGGAGTCAACCTTTTTTCAAGGCACAGAAACATTAAGTAGAAATATATCTGACAAGAACAGAAAAGGTATTCAAAGATGATTCATTATATAAGTCTATCCTACTAGCACCTGCAATCCAAAGGGGAAAGCTCGGATTGATTTTTTGCAAAGTTAATTGCAGTAACTGATAATTAATGGATCATATTTTCTAATGGAATCTAGTTTCTTAGTTTTGCAATCTCTGCTTGATCACAAAGTAACGAACATTTGTTCAGTTCTGCTTGGACACTCATTTATACTCACTAATTATGTCTAGAAAAATCTTATTCTCATGGTATCCATTGGATGCAGATACAAATTAAAAAGAAAAAAAAAACAGATAGGCAAATATCTAAAGATTCAGATAATCACCAAGAAATTCAGAGACCATCTAAAACACCTCAGTGCTCTAAATAGGCTGGCAGTCTCTAGGTGATGCTCTTCCATTTGAGAAGGTCTAAAAGATAAGGATTCAGGAGACATGGGTTGGGTTATAATCCACTCTCTGTCATATATGTGCTCTGTAAAATTGGATGTAGCGCTTCATCTCTCTGCTTCTCTGTGTGTTTAGATTGTAAAGACTTTGGGACTAGGATTTTGAATATGTGCTTGCATACAGGGCTTCAATCTCATCTGTGGCACTAGCATAATATGAGTATAAAACAAATACCATGGGAAAAGATCTGATGAAGAAAGCCACACATTCAAAAGCTTGTCTTACTTTATTCCAACCATACAGCTTGTCCAATAAAAGATATCACCCCCTGCAAAAAAATCCACGCCTGTCTATTAGAAAAGATCAAAACCCACAGTGTCTGATACTGATAATATTATGAATAACAATGGATTTTAAATCTGAAACCATGTGAATAAGAGAAGATCATTGCTGTGCAGCACAGAAAAGGTTTCTAGTCAGGTCTACAATGCCTGCAGGTCACGGCAGTAGGGAGCACCACAGTAAAACACAGTACATCTGCTTGACATGCAGTAAACCCCAAGATGGATGCAATGTTTGTAACTGGGTGTTTGCCAATAAGATGACTGTGAGGTTTACTTATTGACATGTCCCCTGCACTGCTTCAGGGTGGCTATATTACCTTCATGTTGGGGCTAAGAGTGTACAAAGCAGGCGTGTTGGCATTTTATGTTGGCACTTACAATTCTGGTCCAGAGTCAGTGTACAAACTCCCTTTGGCTAGGGACAGAAGTTACACAAACTGGTATAAGTGATCAGAAACCAGTTTAAATTTGTAACACAACAGAAGTTCAGCGCACATAAACCACTTTCAAAATGGCCATAACAGATTTAAGATAAACCTGGATAGATGTAATATCAGACTAAACTGATTTAATTTAAATATGTTTATTGATGTTCTGTTCCAGATCCCCTCCAGGTTCAAGTTAACTCATAGTCCCGCAGCATCCCAGGGTGTTTTGCACCTCCCCCACAAACCCTACCTCGCAGGGTTGCCCAGCTAGTCTTGGGGCAAGCTGTTTGCTCCAGCCTAGGAGGGAGGCATGCTCTAGCACTCCCCAGCTTCTGGCCTGAATCACTTCAGGCACATGGCTGCATTTCCAGAATCAAAAGTGAATGTCTGTTCACTTGCTTATCAGTTCAATCTATGCAGTTTAGACTAACCGGAGAAGATTGAATTGATTCAGGCTTGTGATTTTTACTATCTGTACTTAGCCTTTGTGTTTCAGAAAATATCATTCTAGGAATTAGGTTTTAAACTAGGTTCTAGGCTTTAAACTAGATTAGCCGGGGGATGGAGACCAAAGCCCTGAGGTAAGTGGTTGACCTGGAGGAAGAGCAAGCAGGAGGCGGCAAAAGGGGAAGTGTACTAATTCTTCCTGAGAAATCAGGGCAATCAACTAGTTACTTTAGCTGCCTGTACATGAATGCATAGGGCCTAGGAAACATGCAGGAAGAATTAGAAGTCCTTCCACAGTCACAGGACTGTGATGTGATTGGAGTAACAGAGAGCTCGCATGGCTGGAGCACTGTCATGGATGGCTATGAACTGTTCAGGAAGGACAGGCCAGGAAGAACAGGAGGAGGAGTTGCAATTTATGTAAAAGAGCCATATGATTGCTCAGAGGTCTAGAATAAAACTGGAGATATGCTGGAGGGTAGAGCTAGGATTCAGAATTAACTAGAAAAATTAGAGGATTGAGCCAAAAGAAGTTGCATGTGTTTCAACAAGGAGAAGTGCAAAGTCCCGCATTTAGGACAGAAAAATCTGGGGACTGACTGGCTAAGCAGCAGTTCTGCAGAAAAGGACCTGGGGGTCACAGTGGACAATAAGCTGGATATGAGCTGGCAGCGTGCACTTGTTGACAAGAAGGCTAACGGCATCCTGGGCTGCGTTGGTAGGAGCATTGCCAGCAGGTCAAGGCTGGCAACGCTCCTACCAATGCAGCCCAGGATATTGATTAAAATATTCTTCTGTGACCAAAGTGTGGCTGTTGCAGAACAGAGAACTCATATGATTTATATTGCTGTGAAATGGACTGAATGTGAAAGAACGTAAAGAACTGAGACAAACTCCTCAGCTGGTAGAAACTTGAAAAATGATATATAAATGCCCAGATCCTCAGTCAATACAGATAAAAGCCAGAACACTTCAAAATGACTTTGAAATGAAGAGACATTACATTATCTAAAGAAACAAAAACAGATTGCTTCTTATTGGCACTAAAGCTCCATATAGACTGTGAGAGACATGTGTGGGGTCTCAGTTTAAAAAAAAAAAATCAAGCCCAGAGAATGAAAATGTAGTCCAATGAGTTTACACGGCAGTTTAAAATGGCCCTACAAAGCTTGACAGAGGTCATGAAGGCATACAGTAGTAGCAACAACTGATGGCCCCATGAAAAGGCTCAGAGTAGGTATTCATGACTTAATTAAAATATTGACATTCTGAAAATGTCTAAAAATATTTGTACTGCAGGATTTTCGATCCTTGGGTTTCCGTATAAAAGTCAGAAGCAATGTGGTAATATAAATGTGAAGCCAGAGATGTTACTGTACTATGCAGCTTTGTTACTGGACTTGCTGCTTTGTTCAGGGATTACATGTGAAGCACACCTCCTGTTGTGACTGGGAGACAGGGTAGATAGAATGGAGAAGGATGACCACCGCCCAAGCATACAAATCCATAAACTGAAATCTGGGCCTAGCTACACCACCTCTGGAGTAGCCTAGGAGCACCCATGGAGTGGCACACTGCAGTGTACCTGAGACAGAGAGTTCACTGGCATGTATCCAGCACCACTCTAAAACAACCATACCTGTTTTGGGAGGTAGCTTGTAGAGAGGAGTTGTGCAGTGCTCCCAAAAGCAGTCCAAAACAATGAAGACATAATCTATATTACCAAAATCCCTACCTCCTAATATTTTGGGTGTAAGCCAAAAAAAAAAAAAATCAATGTCATAGTTTCAGTTTATAAGGACTTGATCTTAACCAGGGCCTAAGGACTCTGGATTGCATCCAGCAATCACATAAGCACACATATACATTTTAACATGTGTATGCGTGTGTGGTTTACAAATTATACATGCACTTAAAAATGTGCTCAACACATTTGAAGTGCTCGGAACCCTGCACGACTGAGCCCTAAATAAAGTAAATAAAGTTAAAGTAATGACAATGGTAGGTTGGCATCAAAGTCAACGGATAGTCATGAGCCATCACAGCTGTGGGCACCATCTGTGTCTCAGATACTTGTTATGCAAAGATTGTGGCAGTCAAATGTTGTCTGTTTCTCTAGGCTACATTGTCCGTCCTCAGCCCCTTTGCCACTCCAGAGTGATGTGTTTACCAACTACAGTGCTGACATACAACTGAAATGTTCATCATTGCACAGAGTTTCTGCGTATTTGGAGAAATACCAAACTGAAGAATCCTAGAAACTACAGAGTGGGGGGGAGGGTTGAGTTTTGTTTTGGGTTTTTTTGAGGGGGGCGGTGTTGAAATCCAATCCTCTCTCCCCCACCCAACACTCATTCAATTACAACTAACAATTTGGCATTGATGTGATCTATACATAAGGGAATGAATATGAACGGCAACCCCGTAGACCAGAGTCAGATCCTCAGCTGTAAATTGGTCTAGTATTATTGAAATCAATCACCTTATTCCGGTTGGACAGATATTTTAAGAAATCCCATAGGCACTTACAGACAGAGGATTTGCTGGTGCCATCTGCATCTCCATTAGACTTTGAAAGGCAATGGAGAAATGCCAAGTGCTGTGTTGAACTTCCGTTGAGTAAACAAAACTTCTCCCAACCATGAAGGGTGTGTTCTTCACTGCGACTTGACCTCCATTGGACAAACCTTTGGCTGAGATGATGTAGTTGGGGCTGGTCCTGCTTTGAGCAAGGGGTTGGACTAGATGTGACCTCCTGAAGTCCCTTCCAA
>NW_005841853.1:1376744-1400689 GCF_000455745.1 Alligator sinensis
CTTTCCCTAAGTTGTGTCCTTATTATAGCGCCAAGCAACAACTTCTCCCTAGTAATTCTTTTATCACCAAGCTACCAGTGACTGCAATTGCTATTTATTAATGTATACTGTTGTATCAGGACTAACCTTTGTACGCAAGAGATTACAATCTGAAAAGACAAGATAGCCAAATGAGAGAAGAAAAGTATCTGTTACTGAGTAAATGAACCCAGGTTAGAACCTAGAATCCTCAACAGATGAGTCCCTCCTACATGCACAAGCAGCAGATAGAGCCAAGAATGTTTCTTACCCCATCTTCATTCATTGCTAATATTCATGGCTTTGTTACCTTCTCTATCATGGTCTCCATGGAACTTTAAGCCAGGAACATTAGGAAATTGGTTCAGACTGCAGCTCCAACAAATTATACAAGTGCTTAGGGATTTGCACTGGCTTCTGATAGGTTTCAAGATAGAATTCAAGACCCCATTTTTAATCGATAAAGACTTAAAAAGAATCACATTTTAGAGGCATATGCAAGGTGAAATTACCTTGCTTTTTAATTGAATGGACAAAGGCCTAACCAGATCCAACAGCGAAACTGAGATGAGAATGAGCAGGAATTTGAATGGGAGATAAGATGAAGGTTTTTAACCACAGCACTGGATTATAACCTGGTCATTTTTTCCTCATCTCGCCTCTTTAAAACATATGCTCTATCTTAGCCGCAGATGACTTGCGTTAGTACAGGAGTAACTGGGTGGAAATACATGATGTGTTATGCAGGATCTAAATGCAAGTACAATAGTCCTTTCTGGCCTTAAAATCTATTAATCAACCTAAGACATGAACTCGGAGCAAAAAAATCATTGGGTAACCATTATGAAGAATTGACAATATTCCATTAGGAAAAAAAAAGTCAGTGTACACTCAGGTCTTAAAGTATATACACATGCCTTGGGCTGGCCCCATGCTGTTTTACACAGTCAGTGAACAACACGATATTCTGTCAGTTGTTATTTCCATGTTTTCATACCAGTTTTAGTGACAAATCTAAAAAAATGAATTGCAATTTGAAAATATTTTCCAGGTAAAATTACTTTGCAGTTAGCTCCAAAATGTTAACCTGAATATAAAATACATTATTCTTGACAAATCTCAACATGCATCTAAGAGATTTTGTAAAAGGATTCCTATATCTATATGTGGAAAACAGCTCATTTTTTAATAAAAAAAAATCCTTTAATACAAGATAGCTCAGTCAGACTGCAGAGTCTAAACAAGGTAGGACTTTATAGAAAGCTTTTCTACACTTTAAAATCTGCATAAAATTCATCACGCAAACTAATGTAAGTTCGTAATATTTGTAACACAAAGATTTCTGTCAAAAAAAAACCACAGTTGGAAATAACATGCTGTTTGTCGTGTAATTGTTACTATTCACTAAAGCAGAAAAAGCAAATGCAGAGAGCTAAAGAACTGACAGCCTAGTCATTTAAAACTACAGGTTGTCTCATGGATGACAATGGTTTTCGAAGTACAGCTCAACCCATGCCGAGCAGTTGCTTGTTGGAGGTATATATAGGATAATATTTTAACACTTTAGTTGAACAGGCCTTATTTTTTCCCAGTAAGTACATAAGGTAATATAATTTAGAAAATCGGCATCACTAGGGTACCATAATGTATTGGGCTTAATGTGCATTGATGTACAAATATCTGAATTCGGGTATAATAAAGAAGGTTTATTTTAAATCTCCATCCTGAAAAACTGCATTTCCATTGTTTTTGTGAGAATATTGAACCATACTCTTGTGTTTAAAATCCCCAGAGAATAAAGTTGGTTTATAAACTGTGTGTGGGTGAGTGGAATATCAATAGCCCCCAGTGCAAGGGTGAATTTTGTCCTAATGTCACTCCCACATAATTGTTGTTCAATGTCGAACCCCCCACACACTTCCCTAAAAAGAATAAGAGAAATAAAATCAGAAATCTCGTTCAAGTTATTTACGGGGTGCAATCCAAGATTTGCGATCCTTTTGTAATAGGAACTGAGAAGTACTGGGTCCAATACTGGGTTCTGCCACAGAGTCTCTTTACATATTGTAGAGGTCATTTACTTATTCTGGGTATCAGCTCCCGACTTAATAAGAGTACCATAATTCTGTTGTATCTGCTTGCTTGTTATGGTTAACGAGGCAGCTTTCTTGTTATCATGTGCTTGAACTATACATAACACACATATGGAATCCAGATCTCAACTCAGGTCTTGTAGCAGTTTCTTTAGTATAAATAAGAACAAGCGTGCATATCTTTTCCCTTGAACTGTCAGCTAACTAACTAGGTTTCATTTTCCATCCTATAATCCTAAAATAACAATACTTCAGAAAACATATGGAAGGGGAACCTCAAGTCCTGGTCCCAGGCTGCATGACTCTGGGACAGCATGTGTCCTGGATTTGCAGCATTGTGCAGGGATTCTTTGGGAAAAGGTAGGTTTCCCCTTACAGACTGGTATGAGTAGGACACAGGAGGTGGCACGTGAATGTACATGCCCATGCACATGCACGTGTCCAGGAATATAGTCTGAAGAGCAGCTCCCTGCGGGTAAGTCTATGGGGGGAGGGAGAATAAAAGGGGTGGGATGGGGTAGGAGGTGGTCCATATCAAGTTGTGGGAGGGAGTGGGGCAGGGGCTGGGGGCACTGCCCAGCAGGGGAGATGCATGGGGCCAGGGCATGGAGTGGGATGGAGCCATGGATGGCTCGTCCAGGGGGCAGGTGGTATGGGGGAGCATGTGCCCCCCCCCCAGATTTGTGGGCAGGGTGGGAGCATATGTGGGCTGCCCACTGCAAGCTCAGGGCTCCCCACCTTGCTGCCTTCCCCCTGGGAGCCCTGTGCCACCATGGTGAGGTGCTCCCTGCCTGCCTAGTAGCAGTGGGGGAGCAGCAGTATGGAGTTATACCCTCCGCTACTACTGGGTAGGTAGGGGGTGCACTGCTGGCATGGGGCACCTTGGGGCAGGGCAGCAGGGTGGGGAGCCCCAAGCCCACCATGGGCAACCTACAGCCACCCCCACCCTACTTGGCTCAGATCCAAGCCTGCCACTGGTGGCGGGTGGAGTGGGGGAGGAGGGGAAGGTGGACATGTGGGAAGGGAAGACCACCTTTCCATTTTGAAAAGTTGGTCACCCTACATAGGTTAAAAGCTTAAATGTCCTTTAGCTCTTTCTTGGCACAAGCAAGGTCCTATCTTGCAGCTGTCAGCAAATCACCTTGGCTAATTCAGGACCACATGACCATAACCAAATGTGTTATTTGATCTAGTTGGTCATTAGAAATAAGGAAATTAAAACAATGACTGGAACTGCAGAAATGGTAATTGAAATAGCATCATTGACAGAGGCAGCCACATGACCCCATAGCTCAAAATAAAGAAAATGTGACAGGTAAGCCTTTTTGTGATGTCTTTTATTGAACCAACTCCATAGTTGGGAGAATATTGGACAAGCTTTTGGGCTTCAAGTATTCTTCCCCAGGTCTATGTAGAGATCTGACTCCTCTACATAGAGCTGAGGACAGATATTTAATGCCTAAAAACTTGTCCAACAATTCTCCCTTCGACACAGCTGGTTCAATAAAAGATAACACAAAATGTGTTTCTCATACACTTCCTGGACCATCCCCACTAAAAAAAAAATGCTCCAAATCTACTAAAGAAAATACAGAAAGGGACCTCTCTGAACCTGTATTACATGCAGCACAAAGAAACACTTTAAAGGATCCAATGAAATCTATACAACAGAGCTTTAAAATTTAAAGAAAAGACTGTCTCCTAAGTTGGAACGAAGAAAATGAAAAGATTGAACAGGGACATTCTCTTGTTTTATATCAACATTATAATAACAAATCTCTAGAGGGCCTGAGCAAGCCCAACTCAAATTGAAGGCATGACAGAAAGAACCTTTGACAGCAAGGTGATTTTGCTGCTGCCTTGAATATCTCTGGAGTAGAAGAACCTCTTCTACTACTATTTATTCCTTGTACGTAGCTCTTCCGTCAGCTCTTTTCCTTCTCCTTTTTCCTTCTCTCTTCAGCTCTTTCTCCTTTTCCCATCTGAATCTTTTCATTCTCATGTGGTCCTGACTACATCTCTAGAGCTCTCTAGTGCTGGACGTCATGATGCTAGATATGCTAGGAAATGTCTGAGTTTACTATGAGCTCATCAGCTGACTGGTACAAAATTCTTGTCGGAGCTACTGCTTTTGCACATCTCCAGAGCCCAGGGCATAAGTGACATTATTACTTGTCCCCTCTCTTCCCCTGCCACTAAATTCAGCAGGGGAGAGGGAGGAAGACAAGAGCAAACAGCAACAGTGCTCACCCCCTAGGCTCCAAAGCTGTGCAAAAGTGGTAGCTCTCCACCTGGAGCTCACATGGATCAGCTGGCGAGCTTAGAGCTCCCTGAACCTGGGGAATTGTGGCAGGAGCCAGTGCTGACCAGGTGTTGAACTCAGACCTCATTGGGCATGCATGGCACAGCCAAAGGGGTGCGTGACCACATTACCCCCCTTGCCCACCATTGGTCAATCTGCCCTTATTAACAGTATCCGTTGTTTGGCAGGCAGAGAAGTGACATACTGATAGACTGACAGGTAGAGCAAGGACGTTTGGGACACAGCAAAAGCTTCTGGGTTTTCAGATGCTAGACTAGGACTCTAAGAACCAAACTGTTTCTCCTATTTTTCTTCCCTATTCACCATGCAACAGAGTTTCACTAACTCTTTACTGACTCCTTTAGCACTTTGGCATGTGTGGAAGGGCATTCACAAGATGCGAGTCCATAGTACATCTTTCTAAAAGTACTTGGTTTTAAATCAAGCCGAGTCCATGTTTAACTGGAGGAATCCTGTAATCCTGTTGAACCCGTGTCTTTTTTTCATACATCGCCTTCCTCTATTTCTGTCTTTTTCATTATATTAGAAATGTACCTAGATAATAAGCTCTGCATAGGGCCATATCTAAATCAAGTTGTTTTGTGGATGCCTGGTGCTGGACAACTGAAACCAATCAGCACTTCAGCAGTGACTTCAATGTGATCTGAGCTGGATATTACAGTTCCTGGGAACTTTGGTGATTCTAAAATGTAAACCAACTGCTAGAAAAAATGCAGGGCAATAGTTTTCCCACAACAAATCTCTGTCCTAACCAGCATATATCATGTACACTGAAATCAACAGTTCTGCTTCTCATTCAATGCAACCAGGATATGCATGCATGTCTGATTGACATGCATGCAAAGATTGTTGTGTGCCTGTGCAGTGCGTTATGCAGACATGCCCACCTGATGTGCATAAAAGAACACAAGTGGCTTTGAAACTGGTATTATTCATCAATGCACCTACAAAGCATAATGGCAGTGCTTAACACTACACATTATGACTGTGCGTAAATGAAACAAGAGGCGCGTGCGCACAGCACTTTAAAGTGGGCTAAATGCTTTTGCACCGCTTTAATGGTGTTGGTGTTTGCACGCCTCAGCAGCGTATTGCACATTAATTCCAGCTGCTGTAGGAAATTTGGTGGCATAACGTGCCTTAAATGACTTGGGGCACAGCAAACTAAAACTCCATTGAGGAGTTTTGGTTTGATGCCCTTACAGCTGCAGAGCGAAGCACTGGGCTCCGTGCAGCTCCATGGCTCTGCAGGAAGCCCTGCAGGCAGCCTGGCAGCAGCCTGGGAAAGCAGCTCCACCCAAGAAAAGCGGCGAGCCTAATCTTCCCCCCACACTGGAGCTGCCTGCCTTCCTGGGCTGTGCAGGGGTCCGGTGCTTCCTTCCATGGCTGCAGTGCCCCCTGGGACTGCCCACCCGTGAAGGGAAGCACCAGCCCCCCTCCCCCACTGCAGCCCAGGGACCACTCCAGCCATCAATAGCTTGCTCTCCCTCCCTGCCAGGGAGGCAAGTCGGTGGGGTATGTGCACAACACGGGGGGTGGGGGTTAATCAGCCCTAAATTGAAGAGGTGTTTTTTTTTAAAACCCACTGCTTCAATTTAGGGCCCCTGTTTTGTCTACACATGCCCTATGTAATGTAAAGTCAGTGTCAAGTGGACTCAGTTTGTCACTAAACTCTGAATGCAGAAATAGTTCCATTCCAAAGGAATTTTTAAATAGACCTTTAGTGACATGCATGTCTCCTCGCATGACTATCAAATACATATAGATATTTTTTTCCATGGAACATTAGATTGCAGGTCAAAGTCAAAGTGACTGACTGTGCATTACAAGTGAAATGTATTTGTATACAATGAATTTTTAAACTAAAGCTTGTATTGTTTACTAAAAAAACAGCATTTGTTCCCTGCTTTATTCTATATATTTCCTCGCCTTCAGCGAGTAATCCTTCTTTGAAATACCATGGAAACAAGCAAATATGCCTCATTAAACTTTCCTTGCAGGGAAGAAAAAAAAAATCAGAGAATTTTCAAATCATAGTGTAGGAAAGAATAAAATAGAAAGGGTGATTAGCTCGATCTTCTTAATTCTTCTAGGTAAGGCAGGATAATTTGCTAGGGAAAAAAAAAAATCTTCTGACTTCCCTTTCTCCAGTTAGACTATTTTAAGCTATCTAGTACACATCTCTTTAGATTTTATAAAATTGCCCATTGCTGTAGCATCTGAGTCACAGCTTATATGAAGCAGTCCTTGAAAACAGCTAAAGTGTTTTTCTTTGCAGTGGGATTAGACAAATAAACACGTATTTTAAGAGAGTTCAATATTTATTTAGATTTATCAAATTCTGCATGTATTTATTGAAAAATACCAGTCTAAAGCAAATGCACAGACTTTTGCTTTAGAAATACTTCATTTCTATGACTAAAGTCAGTATGGGCCAGATCCTGGGTGTCAATTGGTAAATTTCTATTGGCTTTAATGGAGCTATGGGAATTTGTACTACTAAGGGATCTAGATTATGTAAAGTTATTATTCAGCGCCAGTGACTATAACCTTTAATAGGAGGTTTTACAATAGCTTTTTACTTACAAGCAAATTCAGATCTTGGCTGAATCTAGCTATGTCACTGAGATCTTAATGAACTGGTTATAGAAAATTTACACATCACAATTAGTTAGAATCCTCTTTCCACATTTGTCCAATATGCATTTTGCAGCTTTATCTAAGGCAATGTCTATAAGGGACATGCCTTGAAATTTAACTCCAATCTTTTGACCATCCCCATAATCTGACAGACAAACTCTGTAGTGAAAGGGGATATTGATTTGGTTGATTTAGTATTTTGTACCCTGAAATCCACTTTAACAAACAGAAAGATCAATAAATGACTTTCTTAAATCACTGTGTTTTTACTTATCCGGCTTGTGGCTTAATTAATTTCCCAACATGTTAATTTCTAGCACTGCTTGAGCAAAGATTCACAGGCTCCATCTACAGTGACAGAACCCTGGGAAATGCAGACAAATAGCCCAGTCTTCCCTGGGAGAGTGGAAGCCACCAAGGAAGCAGAAGCTGTACAAGTTTAGCTACCACAGGGCATGTCTACATGTGCAATTACTGCACAGCAGTAAACTCTGGCACATATTGAACCAGAGTTTATTGCTTCCGGGTGCCACATTTGAATGTGCACCTTGGACTGCAGTATGTTGAGCTGGGTCCAAGCAGCCCCAGCTAGCAGGAGGTGTGGGGCGTCAGCCTGCCAGCCCAGGGCTGCTCTGACCCAGCTCAATGTGCTGCAGAGGGGCTGGCTGGGGCAGGAGAGTGCTCCAGTGTGGGGCTAGTCAACAGGCAGCCCCTTCATTGAAGCACCCTTGTGCCCCAGCCAGCCACATCAGCATCTAATATATGTTGTTGCGCACTAAGAACTTCACAGTAGGGTAGCACTTCTATTGACAAGGACTATCCTACAGCAGAGTTTATTAGTTTACTGTGGCCTATTAGGGCCACATGTGTAGATGCTGAGGGATTTATTGTGGAGCTACTTAGACAGCTCCACATTTAATGTCTTATGTAGACGCACCCAGAGTACTTGCATGTACACCTGTTAACAAACACAGTTGGAGACAACAAACCACCACTTCTTGAGCAGTAGGTTTCAAGCCAGGTGTTTATGAGGATACATCTGGGCATCACAAGCATAGTGCATGGTTGCGCCTTCCTACAGCAGTATCGTGCTGAAGAGGAAAGAAAGGCAATGATTGGCGCTCTCTGGTAATGGAAGTGTATACTTCATTTGTCTAAACCTCCTTTATCAAGTGCTAGAATCAACCTCTCCCCCAGGTTTGGAGAGGTGCTACAGGAGCATGAGTCCTAAGGAGTCTCCAAAAGACCTCTGCTCAGTCTCCCATTATCTTCCCTTTCATCAATACCCCACTGAGTGACTTAATGTAGATTTAAGACAGTCTTGCCAACCACCATACTAATTTGATTAAACTCTCCATGGAATACAGGGATGAAACATTTAAGGGAAAAAAAGCCCTACATTTCCTCCTCTTTAGAAAGGAAGAAGGAATTTGAAAAAAAAAACCAACACGAAATAAAACGGGAAAATTAGTGATATAGTGATATAGACCTGTTGGTGCGGTGCCAGCAAACAATAAAAGAATCACAGAATCATACAAAATTAGGGTTGGAAGGCAGCTGAGGAGGTCATGGGGATGAAAGTAATATTTTTTTCGTATTCATTGTCAGGTCAAAGGTGTTTTGGCTGGCCCACTTAATCAGATATGGCAATGTCTCCAGGAGCATATTCACAACAAAATCTTAGCTGGTGCAAATTCACATGACTCTGTTGATTTTGAGGCAGACATGCCTATTTATACTCTTTAAAGGCCTGGCCCAAAGAGAGTATTTTATCTCAGGGGTTATCTGGTTATTACAACTGTAACTGATGAAAAACAAAAATTTGTCTACAGTCCAGATTTGTCAAAATTCATAAAGTCTCATTGGGACAGTTGTGCTTTTTAAAAAAGTGTTATTCATAGATTTTTCAAACCAAGATGAACTTTTGGTATAAAATCTGTCAGCCCGACTTCCTTGATAGGCTATTGAAGATCCCCTAGTAATCCCTACAACAGGGCCAATGGCTAATACTAGAGAATCCACCACATCTCTTTACAATCTGTCCTGTTAAAAATCTGCATGGCTTTCCAGTTTGCATTTATTTTTGGTTAAATTCCCAGTTCCTGGCACTTTGCTCTGCATATGTCCACTTGCTTAAAAGCATTCTACATCCCATGTAGATACTTCAAGTCTGCAATCAAGCCATCTCCTAACCTTCAACTCTGTAAACTAAGTGGTATTTCAACAAAAATAAATATCCTGTAATTTCCTTTAGAACAGAAATGGAACAAGTTCTTAATCTAGTAAATGTGCTAGACTACTTCTGGACACTATAACATTGCAATCTGCGCACATTTGGAATATTTAAGCTACATTATTCAGCCTTCCATGACAACTTGTATAATGAATTCCAGAAAAAAAAATCTGGCAAGTAATGCTAAGTTTTTATTAAGTAAACATTAGTTTAGAGCTATAATATGATACAATACAACAATGTTCTGGAAAAAAAAGTAGCCTTGGGAAGGATGTACAGAAGGAGGTACTATCAAAATAAAGATATATATTCACAGGAGTAGCCTGAACACTTCATATAACTACACAGGAGTTTATAAAAGCATTTGCCTAATATTAAGGCAGGGTAGAGTCACCCCTTAAAGACTAACTCCTTCAGAAAGGCATAAGCTTCCATAGGTGGCAGTCTACTTCTTCAGAAGCTATGAAAAAGACCAACACGATTATAAAGATAGAAAACAGCATTACCTGAGATTTGGTTTACAACAAAATCCCAAATAAATGTGGGCATATTGATTCACTACTTTGTTACTTCAGCTACAGCATATACTGCTTAAATCTATTGAAATCACAGCAAGAAAACGGGAGTAACTCAGTGGTGAATAATGCCCAGTAGATATAAGGCAGAAGAAAGATCTGAAAGGAAAAGAAGAGTCATGGTCAACTTGGGTCTTTTTCCTCTGTGGTTTGTGTTTTGTAAGAGGAAAAATAGAATGATTAATATTATATGAAAGTACGTAAGGAAACTCTCTCAGCTAGAGATTCAACCCCAGGCTGATACCCCTTACTGTAGACTTTGGCCTTGCAGAAATGTAGCTCCCCTGCAGAGCTACTCTAAAGATCCTTCTGTGAGTCTGCCTGGAACAAATTTCTGTAAAAAATCATTAAGATGGTCTTCATTTTTTTCCTATTAGGGAAATTCAGTTTTCAATAAAAAAACAATATCCCAAATCTTGATATCCAGGGAATTCAACAAGCTCCAATTACACTGGATATTTTTAGGGTATTATGCTCAAAAGACCTCTGGGGGGAAAGAGAGGGTTATCTCTGATTTATCTGAATCCAAGATGACTTTGAATTTTAAAAGACCCCCCAATAATTAGCGTCTATACATGACGCTATATTTTTCCATGCTTGGATGTAATTATTGGAGGGTTGTCTTAAATTTGTGCCCCCCACCACTGCAGAGGGAAAGCAATGGTAGGGGAGTAGGCAATAGGGGGGGGTACCCTGACTCCCACCCTCTGCCACATGTCCCCCTGCCACTTTCTCCCCATTCTGCCTGCATCTCCAACACTCACCTCATGGTGTCCTGCTCTCCCTTGCCACTTGTTCCTCCCTGGCACCTGTCCTCCCATGGTGAGTCTGCCATCTGGCACCTGCGTCCCTATCACTTGCCCACCTTTCCACACACCCTCCCTGCAGCACCTGCTCCCTTGCAGTGCCTGCACACCCCCTACCACTTGCTCCCTCCTACTTGTCCATCCCTGCTGCCTGCCCCACCCCTTGCCACCACCGCTTACCCTCAGCTGGGACTATGGCTGCATCACTGACCCCTGCCTGGCTGGGATTGTGTTGGTGGAAACTCCAACTTCAGCTCCAGCTCCAGCCCCAGTCCGGGGAATAAGGTCTGGGTGACGGTCAGGTTTGGGGCTAGAGCTGCCTCTACTACCATTGCTACTGCCTGGTCAAAGCTGCAACTAAGGGTAAATGTCAGGGGTGGGGAGTAGAAGATGGCAGAGGCAGATGTGTGTGGTGGGGGAAGAGGCAGAAGTGACAAGGCAGCACTTTGCAGAGGCAGTGCAGTGGGGGAGAGGTGGCAGTGGAAAGACAGTAATGGGGGGGGGGTAGAGGCAGGAGGCAGCTGTTGCTCTGATCCTGAGCCTGAGGTGCAGTAGCTGTCACCCCTCAGTCTTATTCTCAAATCCAAAAGGAAGGGCTATTTTCCTCATGTTGAATAAGGAAAAACACCTTGTCTTGGATTCAAGCAAACACGGCAGTTAATCCAGAACAGGGGTGGGAAATTTATCTGGAGGGCTGCTTAATGAGTTTTGGTGAGCTGTTGAGGGCCGTAAGAGTAGCTCCACCCCTTGTTAGTTGCCCCACTGCCTGGTCACCATCTTGGGACCAGAAGTCCCACCCCTAATCCCCAATTTTTGTTATTGGATGTCCCTCCCCTGGCCCCTGAAAGTGCTCTTTTGGGGACAGGTGTTGCCAACTTGGAACCAGAAACAAAACCATATACTATATATTAAAAATCAAACATCTACTAAAACTTTTTAAAATTTTATTTCAAAAAATATTTTTGCCCTGATGTATGTGTGTCTGCATAGTGTATATAGAGTTGATCGCATAATAGCTCAAAATAAAGTCTTTCTCTTGTACATTGTGTATGGGAGGTGTGGGTGAGGGTGTGTGGGTGTGTGTGAGGGGGTTTCTGGGGCGATGGCTCTGTGTGTGTGTGTGGAGAGTAGGGGGTGTGGGAGGGTGCAGGGGATGTGATGGATGCTCTGCAGAAGGGTGCAGGTGTATGGAGTGTGTGGGAAGTGTGGGAGGTATAGTGGGGTATGTGGCAAGTGTTGGGGGTATAGTGGGGGGTGTGGGGCCCCTCCAACATGCCTCCCCACCAATGGCACACAGTCCCTTCTGCCAGTGGCAGCAGCAGACTCTGGCCAGTTCCTTGAGCTGCACGTGGTGGCAGGGAGCAGGGCCAGGCTGGCCCAACTTCATAGCAACAGTCTCCCTGAAGCTTATGTGCAGCTCCCGGGACCTGGCCAGAGCCATGAGCTATGCAGGGCAGGAGCCTCACATGATGGAGCCACCAGCCCAGGCCCTACTGCTTGCCTCCACATGCAGATTCTGGGACTCTGCCAGGAAGCAGGAAGCAGAAAGTGGGCCCAAGCATGCCTGGTTCCATCTCACGGGGCTCCCTGCCAGTTCTGATGGAGTCCCAGGAGTTGCACATGGTGGCAGGGAACGAAGAAGACCATCAGCTTCATTGTGCAGAGCTTCCCCCTGGTGATGCACGCTGCATGTGAGGTGTGGGGAGCACCATGTGATGGGACTGGGCTGACCCAAGCTCTACATTCAGTGTTCCCATGTGGCTACAGCTTCTCCCTACCCACCCCTACTTCCCTACCTGCTGCCTAGAGTGCTGCAACAGGGACACAAGGAGGAGCTGCTAAAGGCTCGGGGAGCCAAGCAGTTCCCTGGGTGGCTGCAGGAACAGCAGCCCCACCTGGAAGCTGTGAACATTGGCTGGGACCAGGGCCTGGGCCAGAGCTGGGGCCTTCCCGTGCATGAGGGCAGGAGTGCAGTACTCTAGCCCAGAGGGAGTTGGCAGGGCTTGCCCCAGTGGAAAGCACAGCACAATTAATTGGTGGGCACCCACCCACAGGCTGGATGAAATCACTGAGCAGGCCAGATCCAGCCCACGGGCTGTATTTTGCCATCTCCAGTCTAGAACGTGCAAATCTACCCTGACATCTGGTGGGAAAGATAGCCAAATGTTATTTTTCTCGTACCTCTGTTATTTTAACCTCTTCTATTTCTCTATTTTCTTAAGTTCCTTTTAGTTTAGTAAGCTACGTTTTGGCTAATTTTAAGAGCCATTTGGATTAGACTACACTACAGGATGATCTGGACAGAGTAGCATACTTCAGCAAGGGCCTCTGGAAAAGAAAGTAGTTAAAAAAACAAACAACTAAATTAAGGAAAACCAACTGCTACACAGTAATTTGATGAAAGGCTACACCTGGTTTTTAGGAGGTTATGAGTCCCTATGGCTCTTGGTGAAATCATTTCTGAAAATCAAGACAGGCCTGTACTAAAGATACTGAAGAACAAGACTGTCCCAAGCAACAGCAAAACTCTGGTCATTTTCTTGTGGCACCCATGAAAAGACCCTCTGTCAGCAGGATATCAGAGTAGAGATACCATCAAGATATGAGATCTCTGAAAGAGGGATTAACACAACAGATTAGAGATACAGGCAATATATTGGAATATCTTGAATCTAACAGTGAACAATGCCAGAGCTCAGGAGGAAGATAACAAAATTGCAGTTATGGGATAACCTGCTCTGGGGGAAGTTACCCATTACACTTAGACAATACTAAAGGAACTTATAATGCAAAAATCTGCAAGTTAAAGCTTGTCAACTCATGCTAAATGCCCTCTAAACATATCAAAACTATGCCACTTTAGGTGCGGGTTAACTTTGGGCTGTGCTACCTAGCTTGTGTTAGGGTACCTTCAATCTGCTCCATGGAAATAAAATGAGCAATATAGATCTCCAGCATCCCAGAAATCACATCTCCCAACCCCTCCTCAGGTGTCCTGGATCCTAGCCATGCCACATGGGTTTGCAACCCTGAGGGTGGAAAGTTCACACCCCCAGGGGTAGTAGGAGGAGTTGGCTTAGTGCCGGAACCACCCCATGGGCAGTGGAGTTCAGAGGGATGGACATTTTTTCTACACAGGGCACATTAAGGTGCTTTTCCTAATGCACATTACATTTAGTACCTCCAATGTGAGGTACTAAACAAATGTGCATCAGGCTGCGGTAATGAATGTGCATGGTTTTTAAGTGATGTTTAATGCACAGTAGCCTATTTTACTGTATGTTAGTGTAGTAATACTTTTTTTTATGTGATGCTGTAATGCACAGTGAAATAGCCTAATGCACATTAAAGCACATGTGTGGACATGCCCATAGAACAGGAGGGTGGAGGAGGGAACACTGCATCCTGGGGTGCTGGAGATCTACAACTTAGGCAGCTCATCTGTGGTGAGTGGCCACACAGTAATGGCACATGAGCTGGGTAACATGAATCGGAGATAAACGTACCCTAGAGTGGCAGAACTTTAAGCTGCTTAATATGTGCTTAAAACCAGTTTTGAGTGCTAATGTGTGGACAAGCCAGGGGTTGAGAGCTCCAGAAGCCACCTAAAATTAATTTTTAACAAATCCCTAACTTTACTCTCACAGAGAAAAATAAACCATATTTTTGACATATAAGAAACACTTCCCCCCAAAAATGAAACAGTTGTGTGTGATAGCTGAAAATTACATCTGTGTGATAAAGGTGCTTGCTGAAGGCTCTGTGAAGATTAGATCAAGTGTTTTTTCTGTCGTTTGTTCAGATATTAAGCTATATGGTGTTGCTAAGGGCCTAATTAAAGTCTAAGATGTAGTGAGGCCTAGTACATTTAGCAAAGTCTTATAGAAGTAATGGTAGAACCTGTGGCATAGTTAAAATTAACCTTATCAGAAGAATGCAAGGCTTGTACTGCTATTGGTCAGTCTAAGGACAGTTGAAGTAAAAAGAATCTGAATGGCTGTAAGTTATCAGCATTGTTCAGAAGTTATAAATTAGCTGGCACATCCGGAAATCATTTAGAAGGAAGATACAGCTCTGTGAAAGGAACTACATATTAGCTGCCTGCCTGGATTTAGTGGGCCCGTGGATCTCGAGGAGCCCAAGGACTGAATACCAGGGTCCTTCCTGGTACCTCTCAGACAGCACTGATTGGGACTTCGCTGAGCTTTGTGGAAAGAGAAACTTGTCGTACATCAGGCATCAGAGGGGACTGCTGATAAGTTGCCAATGTGAATTATTATCGTCTGTCATTATCTGTCTTAGTATACTATGTGTAGTTGTGTTTTTGTTAAGTCAATAAACCTTTCTTACCTTTCTACCCCCGACCACACTCTCAATCCCGAACCCTCCGCAGGCGGCTGGGACAATTGCGGAACAATTTTTTTTTAACATAAATTTGATTGAATTTTGATCAACTTTTATTGCAATCATTTTTTATTATTTAGCTCCAGCATATAAACCACACTTTATTTTTTTATTGGCTTTTTAGGGGTAAAATGTATTTTATACACCAAAAAAAGAGTAGTTCAAGCTCTTGCCCATTAATAAAAATCTTGTGCCTTGAAGTACTAGGGTCTATATCACATATTACTTATCTAAATTAAGTGACACCTCTTTTTTATGGCTTTTCACCCACTTCCCTCCATTTTTTTTTTTTTTTACTTTCCCCATCTCTCTCACCTTTTTTTCTACAACTCTTCTTACTTAACCTTCAGATACCCACTTGTGCAAATTACCAAGAACAATAATGAGCAGCAGTATAGCACACAGTCACTTTTGCTATTATGCCAATGTTAGCTGTCTTTTGCATCCAGGCTTGACATCCTTTATCTTGCCAGTACATTAGGGGGAATTTTTGTTTGTTTGCTGTCATCTATTGTTTTTGCACCTGTACTCTGTGATTTATGAAAATAAAGATGTTTTGTTTGTTTTAAAACAATAAGTTCCAATAAATTATCTTTTACAATCACATAAAATATTTAACAGAAAAGTACAGCTGTGTGAGCAATTAGCAGAGCAGTATGAAATCTGAAAGCCTGGAGCTATTGGAAATTCACCTGATCTCAGATGCCATTGTGTACTCAGAACTCGGTCCAGGTCATTGGAAGGGACAGAAAGCACTGGAACAAAACCGAGCCCCATTGTAAGCTAGTCTGGGCCCAGTTTCAAGGCAGTAGTTATGCCTTGTTCCCTGCCCCTCCCCCATCTTGGCACCAATTATGTTTTATTGTGAATGGGATGTTCAGTAGCACTCAGAATTAGCCTATATCTAATTTTACCACTTCCCTGTGAGCAGAGTTAATGCTGAGCTCTGGATAATCTCAGTTTAATTTTATTATAGTAGCTCCAGAAAGCACTGTTGTATTAGACACTGTGCAAGCACAAAGCAAGAGACAGTACCTTCCCCAAAGGACATATAACCTCAGTGTGTGAAATTAAGAAGCACTTTGTGCTGATCTATAGTTGTCAATGGTAAAACTAATAGCAGCAATGTTAATCCATCATTTGAAAAATCCTGCCATAAAAAGGCCTTTTTACACAGTAATTTTGGGTGGTTCCTGGAGCTCTTAACCCCTGGATTGTCCACACATTCACATATTTAAGCAGTTTTAAGCACACTTTATGAAGCTAAAAGATATGCCAACTCCAGGGCAGGAGTATCTCTGATCTGCACTACCCAGATCTTGTTCCATTAAGGTGTGGCCACTCCCCACAGATATGCTGCCCAAGTTGAAGTCCTCTAGTACCCCAGGATCTCTCACACTCCCACCAGTAGGGCAGGAATAGAAGCCTATCCTGGCTCACCAGGCCTCTAGGCTAGGGACAGACATTCAAAAAGCCTGAGACTGAATTGAATCAACCTTTGAAGGTTAGTCTAACCTGGCTAGGCTGAACTAGTTTCCAACCATAGAGACAATCCCTCTGGAATGAGGAAATTCAGACACATGCCTGCAGTGGCTCAGGCTAGAAGCCAGGGGACACTACAGCAGCCCTGCCTTCCCTTGCACAGAGTTGAGCTGAGGGGGGCTTGGCCAGGCCCTGGCAGGACTTTCTCATCAGGGAGGTAGGTATGCACCATCCCCAGCTTTTTCCTGCTGGCTGCTCAAGGGGTGGGAGAGTTGTCAGCCCCCAGACCCTTGCTAGCACTCTGAGGCAAAAGGGCGGGGGGTGCAGTGCATGCATCTGTTGATGATATGGTGCTTTTCAATCTCCCTCCCTGCTTGTCAGATTGTCTGCAGAAAACTGCCAGGTGAGCAAGGTAGCTGATAAGAGCTGATAATTGTCTTCATCACCTGATTAGCAAAACAATAGCCACCCTCCCATTACTTCAAACTCTTCTTAAACTGTTTACCTGGGTGATCTGTTGATTAGCTCCAAAAGCCCTGTTCTGTCTGCATGCCTGTCTCAATGAAATTGGAGAGAGACACACATAGACACCTCTTGGCATTAGATAGCACACCACAATGTCTAGGGTCCATGGAGCTGGGGTCGGTGCTGTGGGAGATGGGAGGGAGGGAGAGTGGGATGTCCTGTTTGAGCAGCGAAGGGCGGGGAGGGGGGGAGGGCAGGGGGAAGCCAGCAGACCCTGCTGTGTCTGCAGTCTCTGCCAGAGCCTTATGCAGCACTAGCTAGCGTACCATATGCTGGCTATGGTCAGTGCTGTGGGAGAGGGGAAGAAGGGATCCCTACTTAAGCAGCCAGTGGTGAGAGAGGCGGGGGAGCGGGGCATGGGGAAACCAGATGGGACAGAAATTGCACAACCTGGTTTGAGCCAAATGTTAAGTCTGACCATAGGCGACTGATAAGGGGGCCACGGTGGGGGTGAGGGGCATGTGCCCCACCAACAGGGCCATCCCCGCTGCTGCCAACACCAGCTTCTGTGGGTGCTCGCCAGTCCCATCCCCACTTCCGGCTTCTGCGGGTGCTCCTGCAGACTCAAGAGGTACCAGTTGCCTGCGAGTCTGATACCACATTCAAGCAGGTTTATCTCATACAGGTTTCAGCCATTTTCAGACTGGTTTATGTTCACTGGAACTTATGTTCTGTTACAGATTTAAACCAGTTTGAATCACTGATCACTTAAACTGGTTTATGTATAATGTCTGTCCCTAGCCCTAGTGGCAAGTCACAGATATACCTCCAAGTCCTGCCCCTGCTCACTAGGCCTCTAGTAGCAAGTCACAGCTGCACAGGTAGGAGGAAGCCAAATAAGGTTCTTAGACCAAGGGTGTGACTGCTCCAAACTCCAAGCTAGCACTGATGAAACATTTCTCTGGCTCAAAGTGTAAGGTGTAACAAGGTCCAAAGGTGGCAAAAGATGTGAAGGAGGAAGTAGCATCACTCCCAGTGAAAACTAAGACATAGAAAGAGGAGAATACAATTTTGCAGGTCTAAAACAACATGACTCCAAATATCATTTAGCAGAAATGGATTCTCCACCCTGTCGAAACTTTGTTCTGCAGCAGTGAGGAAGCAGGGACTTCTGTTCTGAAGGTGTTACCTGCCTAATCCTCCTTTTTCCAAAGTTAAAATCCTGTACTTGGATACAGGCTTCAAACTCTTTCAGTGACTCATTCTCCTCTGACATGGACTTTTCCTTTTGTGTCTGGATTGTCTCCCTGCAACTGATTTAAGACTCAATGATTTGGAAAATTTAAAGAATCAGAGAAATATAAAAGGAGGAGAGAAAAACATCTAAGCTTAGAGGTGGGGGGTGGAGAAATAGTCATGGAACAAGTATTAGTTTTAAATTCCCTTTTGATTTTGTTCAAGGAGGAAACCCTAACCTTGAGCCAGATTCTCAACTAGCTTTTCATGGTGCAACTGAAAGGGGAATTTAGCCCTTAGTCTTTTTTTTTTTTAAAGCTTGTTAAGGCTCTTTTGTCTTCGAGGCAGAAGAGGCAAGAGACTCAGAAAAGATCCATTTTGCTATTGATCACACAATTTTTAATCTTCTTTTTTTAAAGAGTTCATAAAGGGTTACAACTTTTTTTATTTCTCTAGACTCCTTTAAAATAGCCTGCAGAAAAGCATGAAGTATTTTTTCCTCCTAGCTGGGATTTCTAGACAGGGTAGATTTCTTTAATTAAACTGGTGAAGGAGGGCAGCAGAAGTGAATTTTCCAGACTGTACTTTTATAAACACTATTTTATTATATTCTTCTGCTAGCCTTTTCTTGGGTGGATTTTGACATTTCTCAGCAAGAATGCATATATACCTCATTTCCAAACAATTAGGTATATGTTTCATTTTGCTTCCAATCCCCTAATAGACACTTATTCACTTACAGCTATAGATATTATTCTAACATATCCATTACAAAAATCAGCCTGTTCCCAAACAACTGGTGAGATTAACTGTTGTACCATTGGGACAGATCCCCCAGTCGATGTATATTTTGGCATAGCTCTATGGGAATTTACAGCAGATGAGAATCTGTTTTATTTTTTTTAAGTATTCAGCCAAGGCATATAAATTCAAAGATTAAGAGAGAGAGGAACATGGCACAGATCCATAACACTGTGATCATCTTGGGTGAGTTGTCTAACCACTGAACTAGTTTATAGCTCTGAATGGGCTTGGAAGTATGACCTGCTTTGTTTTCCAAATCAACTACTTAGGCATGGAACTAGGTTTTGGATCAGGTGCTTTCTGCTGGAAATGATTCTGCACAAATATTTTCAAGCATTTGTGATGAAAGGCTTCAGCAAGAAAAGATTTATGCACACGCTTCTGAAAAAGTGTTATGAGCTGAAATACTGAGGCAGATGGGCTTTCAAGTACTGTCACTCCATCATCATTGTGCATCTTAAAAGCACCACATGGATTAGGTCTTCTGAGGAGTGTGGACAAGACACCCTTCTGATTTATTATTTTCCAGGGAGAGGAACTTGGTCTCGGAGTCAAATGAAAACCAGGACCTTTCATAGAAAGTCTAATGTCCAATATTGACAGGGTCAATTTGATCCTTGTAAATCTTGGAAGTGACTATTTCTTGTCTTTAATGTATGATACATTTATTTATTAAAACAAGACGCTCTCTACACAAAAAACCTTAATTATATTTTAATTTAAAACTCTTCATGATAACTATTTTTTAAAGGATCAGTCTATGCTGTGCTGTGGGGTGTTCTGCATGTGCCATTCCTGAGCATATATCATAGAATCATAGTACCATAGAAAATTAGGCTTGGAAGAGACCTCAAGAAGTCATCTAGTCCAGCCCCCTGCTCAAAGCAGGACCATCCCCAACTAGATTATCCCATCCAGGGCTTTGCTGAGCACGCCTTAAAGACCTCCAAGGATAGAGATTCTACCACCTCTCAATATGACCCATTCCAGTACTTTATTACCCTCCTAGTGAGAAAGTTTTTCCTAATATCCAACCTAAACCTCTCTTGCTGCAACTAGATCCCATTGCTCCTTGTTCTGTCATCTGTCACCACTGAAAACAGTCCAGCTCCATCCTCTTTGTAACCAACCTTCAGGTAGTTAAAGGCTACTATCAAATCACACATCGGTGCTCACATGCTTTCCCACTCCAACTCTGGAAACACACCAATGAGGCGTTTTAGGGGTGTGTGTCTCAATGGTGAAGAGCCTCAGAGCATTAACAAATTCAATGAATCAATGGAGATTGGATTAAATGTAAATATCCCTACTTATATTATTTATTTTCCAGCAAAAATCCCAGACAAGTGAAAAATTAAATTCATCCAACAATGATTTTAATGCCATTCTCTTTGCTTTCCAGTCTTTTTTGTTAGTGCTTTGTAATCTTTTTCCTCTAAAAAGTAAGGGTGAAATTACATATTACACTTAGCCCATACTAAGTCTGTGGAATGTTAAGCAATGTTAAAGTTATAATAAGCCATGCACAGTTGCACATTAAGGGTTAACACCATTTCTTGCCAGGTGAGCAGGAGCACGTCTAGGAGCCAAGACACCTCGGGCACGTCCACACATACAAGCATGTGAGCTTGCAGCAGCTCAAATAGAAGGGGTGCAAATTTGAGCCGGGGCCTTTTGCCTCAGCTCGCATGCTTGGATATGCACTTCGTTGTGGAGCAAATTGTGCCACTTGGGGCAAAATAACCCTGCCTGGCTCCTCCCAGATCTGCAGCCAGGGGGAGCTAGAACCCCGGGCCAGCCCCTGTCCTGGCCCTAGCAGTATAAAAAGCTGCCCTGTCCTGGCCCCATCAGAACAAAAAGCTGCCCTGGCAAGAAGCTCAGGGCTACTTGCTCTCAGAAGCTTCTGGGGCCCAGCCAATTGGTACCTGGGAACACTACCCCTTGTGCCAGCTGGACTGCTGAAGCAGCCGTGAGAGTTTCCTGCCCCCTCTACCCATTGCAGAAGTCTGGCAGCGGGGGCTGCTGCCTGGCTGTGACCTGCTGCGCACCTGCCAGACCCGGATGAGGCATCTGCTCCTCTGGGCTAGCTGCCAGCAGGCCGTGGCTGCAGAGTTGGCCTTTGTGCAGAACTATTGCCATGTGTGCCTCCTGCCCGGCCATCTTAGTATGTTTTGTGTAATGTGCAACTTTTGGAAGTTAAAACAATCTTTTTACCTGAAATTATTTTGAAATAGTTAACGACCGAATTAAGAAGTTATATCTTTATTATATTTAAATATTAGATATGAAACAGTGTTCTTTGTGAAATGCTTCTATATTCTGATTGTTAAAATGATAATTGTAAGGTATAATATAAGTAGCGTGGTAAGAATTATAGCTACAGTTACTCTGGGCATTTAAAAAATATTTCTAGGGTCTTTTTATAGCTACAAAGGCAAAAAAGCTCTGGGGGTCAGAGTTAAGGATATTATAAGAATAGATTATAGTAATTTTTCACATGCTGAGAACTGTTAGAGAATAGGCAGAGATGTTCCTCTGTGTGTCCAGTACCTTATTTCAATACTTCAAAATTATTATAATTATTTATGAATTAAGAATATTGTGGATGGCAGCCTTAATGCTTGTGTTACTAAGGTGCTCAGCCTTCTGGCCCCATGGACTAGATGAATGGGTTGGGGCTGATCCACAGGCCAGATCAGGCCCTGGAGCACTGCAGTGCCCTCTCCCTGCCTCAAACACCTGGATTGGACCCTGAGGGCCTAGCACAACCATGTCCACCAGGATTGGGCCCGAGGGGCTGGGCACCACTCCTTCCTGCCCTGATGTGCCATGCTTGGTTCCTGGGTACCTGAAAGAGCCTCCTCTTGACCCAGAAAAACAGAACTGGGTCCCAGTGGCCTGGCATTGCCCTCTCCTGGACCCATGCACTGGGATTGGATCCTGGGGTCCAGCACTGTCTGCTCTCAGCCCCCCTGTGACTAAGGCTCCCCAAGGATCTGGATATTTGGAAGTGGTGGTTGCAATGCAACTGCTTTCCTGCCACCAAATTTATGGACCTTTGGGGAATCCCATACATCAGATGATACAGTGCCATGGACCAGGGTTTGAACATCCTTGTGTATTACACTCCTTACTCCTGCAACCCTCCCTTAAGGTTACACAGCATACCTTTTTCTCTTTTTTCTGTAAACACATAAGCAGTCTGGAATCACTTCTTTTTCTTTAGAATACAAGGAAGATTTTTTAGATGAACTATAATATAAAATGTTGGTTTGCACTACATATATATTATAAAAACTGTTTGGCACATAACATCATCTTGAACTGCTTTCCTCAGTTCCCAATATCCACATCAATCTTATATCATAAAAAAAAAATATGACTGAATCAATATTGTGATGATAAACTATAAGAAATTGTTTTTGTCTGGATTCAGCAGAAATCACAAGTGGTCTGATGCAGCACAGGAATATTGGAATCAGATTCTGAGAAAAGACAAGCTGGTGAAATTGGTTTGTTGCTGCTTTCAGTTGTTGAGAGTTGGTTTTGTTTTAAGCAGATGTCTTGCCTGTCATCATTAGGGACAAGCCAATCCTATACCCTCTAAGTGCATCTACACAAGCGTTTTACTGTGGAGTTGACTAATTAGCTCCGCAGTAAAGTATCACCATCTACATACGTAGCACTATTAGGCTACATTAAGCTAATTAACTCTGCCATAGGATAGTACCATCCAGGACAAGAACTATCTTAGAGTGGAGTTATTTAGTTCACCTCAACACACATGATTATGGTGACTGGGGCTGACTGGGGCACAAGGGTGCTACAGCATGGGGGCTACCTGCCAGCTAGCCCCCACACTGTAGCACCCTAATGTCCCAGCCTGCCCCTCTACAGCACTGTTAGCTGGGGTGGAGCAGCTCTAGGCTGGCTGGTTGATCCCCCAGGCCTCCTTCTCACCCAGGGCTGCTCTGCCCCACCTTAATGTACTGCGATCCCAAGCATACATGTAAATGCTGAGCCTGGGAGCAATAAACTGCACTCAAGTTTATTCAGGCGCATTAATTGCATGTTTAGATGTGCCCTCTGTGTATTTCATTTTTGTCCCAGAGGTACCAAAATATCCTCTAGTTTAGGATATACAAGTGTGACATCCATTGGCAAATCCTGATTTTTGCAGGCAGAAGTCTATTTCACTTTATGCATCTAAATGGAACTCGCATACAAGCTGTGCTTCTGTTACCCCTGTAGAGGGGACACATAAGCATTTGCACTTATGATGAACATGCTGAGTAAGTCATTAGCTGAGCAGGTACACAGCTAAATATGCTACATAAGTATGTGCATACTTCAGTATGTGTCCTGGAAATAAACAAGGAGGGCCCAATGTATTTTAACTTCCAATAATCAAGTGGTTAGGTTAGTTGTCCAAGAAGGAGAAGATACAGGTTCTACCAACCCATACCCTCCAAGTGGGGTTCTCTCTGACACCTCAGTGCAGTGCTCACACAGTAGACCAGGCATTATCCAGTCCCTTCTTCAGTACTCCTGTTGAAACTGAGCTACTTCACTTCGTATTTAATAATCATTGGCTGGCATGTAAATAAGAAAGTTTCTACCCCAGTGTGAGCAAGGGTCCAGGCTAGAACCTAGGTCCCGCTTTTTGCCAGAATCAGTCTCTCTCAGTAGGCCACATATCTCCAGCTTGCTTTTTTTCTCCTGGCCCCCATATATCCAACTTCAAAATAAGAGTGCTGAAGAATGGTTTGGATCAGAGCTGTCCCTAGGGGTGTGTGGAGCCTAGGGCATATCAGCCTGTGTGGGGCTGGGGGGCGGGGGGTGGCAACCACCCACAGAAGCCAGCAG
>NW_005841853.1:1400756-1408194 GCF_000455745.1 Alligator sinensis
AGAACTGGTGGCGCTTGGCAGCAGTGGTGCATGGCGGCTGTGGCGGGATCTGTACGGCACTACCTGTGGGGCCCCCCAAAGCACAAGGCCTAGGACGGTCACCCTGATTTGCACCCCCCAGGACAGCCCTGGCTTGGATAATACCTGATAGGGCTGTGCAAAATTTCATTGGCTGTTTCGTTTTGACACTGTTTCGATGCATTTCAAGCTTGAAACAGCAAAATTGAACCAAAATGAAGGGCTTCAACATAGCCTTGAAACAAAATGAGGGTAGTTGAAATGTTTAGAAAGTTTTGAAATGTTTCAATTTTCCATAATCCCATGTGGCTGAGCCAGGCGGGGAGCACAGCCCTGGCTCTCCCTGCCTCCCGTGACTGGGCTGCAAGAAGACAAACAGTGCAGGGGAAGGGAACTGAGCCCGGGCTCAGGTCCCCTCCCCAGCACTGCGATCCGGTTGGGGAAGGGAACCAAGCCCAGCCGAACTGGAGTTCCCCTCCCCAGTGCTACAATAAGCCTGGGGAAGGAAACTGAGCCCAGCTGAGCCGAGTTCCCTTCCCCAGCCTGGCTGTAGCTCTGGGGAGGGGAACTCAGCTCAGCTGGGCTCAGTTCCCTTCCCCAGCCCCATTATAGTGCTGGGGAGAGTAACTGAGTGATTGGGCTCAGTTCCCTTCCACAGCTCCCCGGTCCCAGACGGCAGCACCTGGCATCCCTCCCTCATCTGTCAGGCAGCTCAGGGGCCCACAACACCGGGAGGACTGGCACAACCTCCTGGGGTTGCAGGCCCCTGATCTACCTGCCAGATGAGAGCAGGTGTTTCGAGCTTCCCCGTTATAGCTATGGGTGAAACATCAAAACAGTGTCACTGTTTTGATGAAATGAAACAGAACAGAAGGTTTGAATCGAAACAAAATTCAAAACAAAACGCTATTCTGCCGAAACCTCGAAGTGCAAGTTGAAAAGGAATGGTGCTATTTCGCACAGCCTTAATACCTGACCTGTGGCATAGCATTTATCCCACAATGTTGGGAAGTCAGAGATCTGAAGGTTCAAACCTCCTCTGAGTGAGAGGGGGTCTCGCACCGTAGTTTTGAGTGGAAGGGATATCTTTTTTCTCTGCTATCAAACACCTCCTAGTCTTGGGGTGTTTGCCCACAAGAGGTGTACATAAATAGCCATATACCTGCTTGGCCAGTGTGTAGTCTACTGCACACGTTCAGTGTATGTGTGCGTGCTTACATGTCCACACAGAATGGGTAGCAAATTGGAATCTGTGTGTAAATCCCCAAAATGCCATTTATGCAGTTAAAAAAGCTGCTATGTAGGTCACTTTTACTTAAAGGCACATGGAATCTGATCCCTGCTCCCAACAATGACAGAACACATGATTTTGGGACCCGGGGTTCGATACCAATTGTACCATACTTATCAGTGTCGGGGGAGTCCAGGATGGAAACCAGCTGCAAAATTATTATACAAATTTTTGGAATAATTCTGTGGCTTATCCCCCCATTTTATCGCACCATTAATTGCATGGGCATGTGGCCAGATCATTATTTAAGACATGATTAACTGGTTAATCATCTCTTCAGTGTAACATCTGCCCATGGCTTCAGGTGCACGAAGTCTAATATAACTCCATTCCAGTGTCAGCTAATACTATACACATGATGGTGAATGAAAGCAAATTTCTATGGTCATGTTAGGAAAACATTTGTAGCTCTCATATGTAGACCAGTCTTTTATGTGCTGAGACACTAAATCCAAAGTATGTATTTTAGATTATCACCCAGGAAATTTTGTTGGATCTGGCAGGGAAAGTGCACAGACAGCAAGTTAATGTTCTCAGCAGCTTCCAGTCATAGGACATGATCCTGGAAAGTCTTAAAAATTGACTTGACTTTGTACACTGAAGTCTGTTGCATTGAAGTCAAGTGTGTGAAGTCAATGAGGATGATTGACGGAGAATGAAGTCAAACACTTGTGGAAATCTTTGCTGGAGTTAAGAGCCTGAAATGGCAAATACTTCTACTTGTGCATAACTTTATTGATGCCATCGCTTCCATCGGGGTAGATGGGACTACTCATATCAATAATATTATAACAGCATGTAAGTGTTTGTGGGATTAGGGCCTCAGTGGAAGAGATGACAGCTGAATGAGGGTATAACTTACATCTGTAAGAAGCAGTAGTAAAGGAGAGCACTGGTTATGGGACAATGATTGCACATTCAGATTAGGGGTGTGTGTGTGTGTGTGTGTATACACATACACACATATGTATACATACATATATACACACACATATATAGGCACTTAAATGCTTTTAAATAATAAAAAAAAGAAGTCAAGCATTCTCCTATGTTGTTTCTGAAAGATACTGGAGTGACATCAATTGGCTTTAACCTAGAAGAGTAGTTTCATTCCACAGTGCTTAAAATCCACAGTGGTTAATGAAAATTTTTTAGAAATGGATGACACGAGCAGAAAGAGCTTCTTAAAAATCCTTTTGAATCCATAGAGCATGAAAAATAAAAGACTCATCACAAAAGAAGAAAAAAAAATACAGTTTACTTCTAAATGAAATATATGCAAGCAATACTGCAAGGGAATTTGAATGTGCGTATAATGAATAGCCGCACACACACACACACACACACACAAGGATCTGTCATATACTATATGGTATGCATAAAAGCTCCAACAAGTTGCACAGTATGAGGAATAGTTGCTTCTGGATCAGTGCACAGTCATTTAGTGGGCCTATCAAGCTGACAGTGAGAGTACCAGGCCTGATACACATGACTGCCCAAGAAGAGTGTCTCTGGATGTCAGCCTTGTGTACGTCAATGAAACAAGAGTAGAGCAGAATCAAAACAAGTTAACAAACCAGCAGCGAGCTTGTTTCAGCTGCAATAACAGAACTATAGGCTAACTGAGGCTTTCTTTTTAAAACTTGTAAAGGCTATGTCAATAACCTCAGAACCACTGACCCACAAATACTGTATATAGGGAGCATAAAAGGGGGCGGGGGGGTTGTCTTGTTTTTTGGGGGAATTTCTAGGTATCTTCCATTTCATTTTGAAGAGACTGAAATGCCGGTTATTGTTCCGACTCAGAAAGCCGTGATAAATCCTCCTTTGTTTGCATGTTTTGGTTAAACTTGAGGTCGGCTCTAATGAGCATCATGTGATTGTCATTTCTGATCAATTTAATGGGGTATTTGAAATTTTGGAAGCCTGAGATTTGCTTGTTTTTTTCCTAAATGTTTTAAGTTAACCATCCCCAATGCTCTGATTATTCAATGCATTTGAGATACCATGAATATGAACCAGAAGCTTTGGTAGAATATCTTAACATCCAGATGGAAGGTCAGCATTCAGCTGGAAGTGCTTAGTGATGATCTAGTGCTTAGTGGTGATCTGATAAAATAAGCACGTCACTTCTAATGTTTGGGGAAATGGAAGTCCTTTTGAGAAGTATGCAGTTATAATGTTAATTCTCCCACATTATTTTTACAAACAGATACATCCTGTGTCTATACTAGTCATGACTGTGATGGTAGTGCTTTAAACTACCTAGCTTGGGTACTGCTAGCACTGTGCCCACAGTAACTTAAGATTCAGCACAGGCTATAGTTGATTGCTGATGTATTTATGTAGCTTCTCAGCAGTTTTGGAGTACATCCTGTGCTCCTTGCCACAACAGCTACACTGTTCACTACACTGTTCTGATACCCAAGTTAGTCAGCTTAAAGCTAGCTCAGATGCATCTAAATGAGATGCAGTCACAGTGACATTGAGATTATGAGAACCCTTTCTATACACAAACTCCACGCTAGAGTTGCAAAGTCAGTGTCTAGGTCTAACATAACCCATTTTCGTCCAGTTCAGTAACTCCTACTTCCACTCCCGGGTACATCTATTCTTTTCTCTTCAAGGCACATCCTCTGCCTACACCAATGGATCCCAACCTTTTTAGACTCAAAGCACCCCTCATTACGCTCAGGACGCACCTCAGAAAATGCCAGCTCTTCATTTTCACTCATTTTTGGTTATGGAAAAAAGAATACAGCATTTTTTCAATTGCAAAGAACTCAGAAAGACCATAACAGTTCAGATTTTTGTTTTTAACATTACAGGGGATTTTTACACATGCTCCAGGGATGGGGGGGGAGGGGGTGCTTTAATTAGAGCAGCTCCAAGAGCCACTGTAATTAGCATCCAGAACGTCTTGTGTATCAGCGTCCTTGTGCTTCAAAATGGCAACGGGGGTGCTTTATCTAAAACAGGTCAAACGAGCTTTAGTTAAAGTGCCTTTGCCGCCATTGGGAGCACAGGAATGCTGATACACAAGACGTGGAGGCTAGCTCCACATAAGACATGGAGATGTGCAGTAGTAATTAGAGCATGTTGGACCAGACTCCCAGCTTGAATGCAGGCACTCATGCATTCCTATTTGAAATCATTGGGTTTATCTTGCCAATCATGTTTGCACACCTAGCAGTGCTAACATTGCACGGCACCCCAGGGTGCTGTGGCACTCTGGTTGAGAATCACTAGTCTACACCTGCTTGAAAAGTGCTCCTGCTTTTCCCACAGGCTCATCCCTTTTGTTGTAAAACCCAACCTCTCCCAAACCAATTACTGTGTTCAGGGACTTGCATGAACACAGGTAAACCGTCACATCTTAAATGATCTCAAATTGAGCATCTGAACATCGAAGCACAAAAATTAGACCGTTTCTAAAAATCTATCCCCCTTGTAAAATGAGCAAAATTGGGTGGGGAACAACATTTCTAAGCTTCCTACTTGAATCACTGTATTGTATGCTCTGATTTCCCACAGTTCTAAATCCTGGAAATCCAAGGTCAGTAAAGCAAGTCTTACCAGTGCAAACCCCGGTCTACTCACACTACATTATAACAACCCAATGTTAGCAGAGGGGATGAATTAATTAAAATGGCACACAGCATTTACATATAATTTTAATGTTCATAGCACAAAGGGAATGCACAGGGCACCTTGTTCATATGGAAAACACTTTGTTTTAAAGGTCTGTTAGAGTACGTAAGACAAAAAGGATACTTGTAAGTTCAGAGTGGTACAGACAATCACAAATACATCAACACATCTGCTCTATTCTCACGATTGAATTGAGGAACATTTTCCCCCCAATGAGTTTAATTAACTTTTAGAATAAAACAAATTAGTTTAAAAGGCAATTAAACTTCCAACATATAAATTGTAATTAAAACTGCATGATGTTTATAGCTTTTTCCCTAAATATTTAAAGAGGTTACTTTTCAAAAAGAAGGCAAATATTTCAGGGCAAGCAATTAATAAAAGTTCAGAGAAGCATTCGGACCATTTTCTATATGACAATATTTCCTTCATGAAGCATTTTGAGCTGAAGCATCTATTAGGAGCATTAGGATTATTTTGTATATGAAGCTATTTCCTTCATGATTTTCCTTCATATTTCCTTAGGCATTAAAATTATAGAACATCGGGCCCTCATCATAGCGGGGAATGACGACACTGCTTCACAGTTGACCTTTAATGCTGGCAAGTGGTTTGTTTTTTGCTTTTTTTTCTTTTTCTTTCATGAGGACATTGTTGCTACCATTTCATTAATTGAAAGAAAATGATAACAGCAAATTGACTGTATAGGTTATCTCCTCCTCCTACCAAATCATCAAAATTATCTGATGGATTTTCTCACATGTGGAATCTTACTTCTTGTTGAACAGAAGGCAGGGCAGGGTAACACCTAGACTGGCATGGCTAACTACCATATTTTTCCTTGCCGCTTTTTCCCCTCTACCCATTGCCCTGAGGACCAAACCCTTTAACCGTTAGTTTTCTCACAATGTTATGGTTAATCCAATCAAAGGTCCATGTTCTACCCCATTCTTTTCCCTTTGAGCTACACTGATGGTGTAATGAAGCACCGATTGGTCATATCCACCTAGCCAGGCTCCTCAGTTCTATTCCCTGCACTGCCATTCACATGCTGCATCACCCACGGCAAGTCACTTCACCTCACTGTATTTCACTTCCTCCCTTTGTGATTCACCTGTTTACACTTAAAAATGCTTTGAGCCAGGCTCTCTCTCACTAGGGTTTGGCCACTTCCCAGAAAAAAAGAAAGGCCCAGTCTTGTGCTCGTAGGTACAATAAAACAGACTATTCATAACTAGGGTTGTGCAAAGCTTCGGGTGCTGATTTGATTCAAAGGACATTCAGCCTGATGCGGCAGCCGAATCTCCGAATCGAATTAGGAGACCAATTAAAAGGTCCGAATCAATTCAGAAAAGATGAAGAGAGCTTTGGAAATTTGGGCAGGCCCTGCTTCCTGCCGTAGGGAGCTAGACCCGGACTTTGTGCTGGTAAGAAGGGGGCGGAGGAGGGGGTGGAGAAGGGGGGAGGGGACCATGGGGGGCCCTTGCCTGTTCTCCGAGCCCCTCTAAGTGCCTCTGACCCCCACCTGCTCACCCAGGTCCCCCCATGGTTGTCCCGCCCTGCTGCTGCTCCTGGCTTTTTTTAAAAAGCCCCCACTCACTAGATGCTGGCAGGCAGTGGGGCAATCCCTGCTGCCCCCCACTGCCCCACGCTACATGGGGGGCTCTGCCACAAGCCCCCTGATCCCTGCCCACTCTCCCAACACCCCCCCTATGCCTGCACTGTCCACCCCAGCTCCCGGCTCTTTAAAAAAAAAGAAAAAAAGCCCTGTGCTCACTGGATGCTGTAGCGGCCTTGAGACATCTGGGGGCTTGTGGCAGAGCCTCCCACACAGCGTGGGGAGCAATGAGGATGGCCCCCCCCATCTGGCAGCAGTTGGTGAGTGCTGGGCTTTTTTCCCAAAGAGCCGGAAACTGGGACTGGGCAGCGGATGGGGCCAATTCGGAGTTTCGGCTGAATCTCTCAATCAGATTCGGCCGAATCGATTTGGGACAGTGATTTGAATCACCTAATCAAATCACTGTCCCACAAATTGGCCAAATCTGAATCCAAAGCTAATACTAGCCACTTCGCATAGGCCTAGTAATAACCATTAAATGTTAAGGTGTAGCCAATCTACAGCTTATAGAGCCAATGTCCAAATATTTGCTTGAATATTTGTGTTAAAATGATGACACATTTGGGATCTATGAGCAGCTCTCCAACACGTGTATGAATACTTACAAAGAAGAAATGATGACAACATAATTTAGCAAACTGAACTCTGTATTTTTTGTTGTTTGTTCACTTAGAGCTAAATTTTGATTTCATTGAAGCCAATAGCAACACTCCTACTCAATGAACTAGAAATAGGATTTGACTTGTTAAAAAATGGATATATTCATTTTTCAATTAGTTGTAAAAACAAACAAGCAAACCCCATAAATGTAAACACAAAAGCAAAGATTAGGACTTCTACACATATAGCACAGGGAAAGA
>NW_005841853.1:1408225-1414198 GCF_000455745.1 Alligator sinensis
AACAGAAAATGAAAACAGATGACTATTAGAAGCTGGCCATTTTTTACTTAGGTGGCACCCAACAGTTGGCTCCCTCACACTCCATAATCTTCATACATGTAGAATTAAAACCTTGGAGAATTCAATCCAGATAGAAAGGACGTCAAAGATTTTTGCCATAGCCATTGAAAGGGGACAGATCCTTTATCCCTGAACTGTATGAGTTGACTTTGCCAACTCTCACTTCTAATTGTATAGGCAGTGAGGATATTTCAATCATCAGGATATAATGATACAAAGAAGAGTACAGAGCAGACTGCAGCAGAGTCAATAGTAGGGCTGTGCGAAGCTTCGGTCCCTGATTCGATTTAGTGGAGTTTCGGCTGGATTGGTTGGCCGACTCTCCAAATCAAATCAGAGGATCCTTTAATCTCTCAGAATTGAATCGAAACCCTCTGAATTGATTTGGAGAGATTTGGGGATTTGGACACAGACACAGCTTTAAATGTTTTTTCTACATACCCCAAGGTACCAGTGTGGCTTGTGAATGCTGTGATGGTGGGGCTCGTGGAGTGTCCCACAGGAGTGCAGGGGGTCTCCAGCATGCTCCCCGGTGGACCCAGAAGTGGCCCGGAATTACTTCTGCTCCACATCCGGATTCACTGCCAAGCATGTGTGGGTCCTCCCCACACTCCTGTGGGATGCCTCCATTCACCCCAGCATCACAGCGTTCACGAGCCGCACTGGTAACTTGAGGTATGTAGAAAAAACTTTTAAAGCTGTGTCTATGTCCAAATCGCTGATTCTCTGAATCAGCATCGAATCTTCAGATTTGGATTCGGCCGAATCAAATCAGGGGCAGTGATCCGAATCAACGAATCAAATCACTGTCTCCGATTCGGGCCGAATCCAAATCTGAATTGAACAGGGCCCACTTCGCACACCCTTAGTCAATAATTCTCTACTAGAATCAGAGAACAGAGAACGTGTGGCATGTATTAGACCAGAAAGAGAAGGCAGTACACACTTTGTGAAAGACAAACAGGCAAAAGGAATAGATTGTGTGCCTTCCATTAGCTGGAACAATAAGACAGCTTCCCCGTGAAAATAAATTCAATCACCCAGGGAATTTGTCTAGAGCAACAAGCAGATTTTGGGTTAACCTTTGGTAATTGGCCTAGTGACCTTTATAATCTTTTGCCCTCCTGTCTGCTACCAAGTCAACATTTTTTTTCTTATTTGATTTGTCATCCAAGGTTTTCTTTACTCAGATCTCAGCTGACAGTGGCATCTAAGCTTATTTGACATAAAGCTTCTCACCTACCTTGCACAAACTGCTCTTGTTAGCATAGCATAGCATTTCTGCTATAACATGTGCACCACAATGTATATTACATTGGCCAAAACATCTCCAAGTCCTTGGGGCTGCCTAAAGTATGAACAGTCACCTAAGTTTTGCTTAATGGCCCAGTGGGTCAAACCAAGTCAGTAGATGCCTCTTAGGTATCCCATATACAGATCTGGATTTTTGATTTGACACCCATGTCTACAGTGTATACTGTAACCTCATGAGGAATTTGAATTAGTAGAAAATATGCTAAAATAATACCATCACAAGCTATACAAGCTTGGCAACAGGAAAGAAAAGACCTAAGAGAACAAATAGGTTGAAAGTCCATCAAGTCATTCAAAAGATTTCAGTCGATGTCTATGACCCATGGATCAGACCCTAAAGCTTCTAAGAGCCTGAATTAGATCAAACCTTTAACATGAGTACACAAAAGTTAGGCAGGTAATACAAGTCCTCACTTCCACAATCCCTACACCTAGGACGTGGGTTATGTGCAGAGTGTAGCCACATCTCAGCAGATACTCTCCACTACAAGCAAGAGGATAGCAGAAAAAAGGGCTTACTCTTCTCGTCCAACAAACATTGGTAGAAGTTGGGAGATAAGATACACTCTATGCAGGATGGCTGCGATTTACATTTTCCAAGGAAATTTAAGAGGAATAGTTCCTTCCTAAAACTCCTTTTGGGATGAAGCAACTATGGTTTTCCCCTAACTCTGAGCTGAGTTTGTAGTACCCTGGGAAAAGGCATTGCAAACTGGCAGATCACTCATAGCATAGAATATACAACGTTTTGGCCTGATCTAGTAAAATGTCAAGTACGCTCATCTACTGAAGTTAAAAGGAGCTGAAGTGCACACCAATTTACAGGAATTAGTCCACTTAGGCTTTAGAGAAAAACAGACTCTCTGTGTCTCTCTCTCACTTTTTAGTTGAAGTATTTCATAGAATCATAAAAAAATAAGAGTTGGAAGGGATCTCATGAGGTCACTACTAGTCCAACCCCCTGCTCAAAGCAGGACCAGGCCCAACTAGATCATCCTAGCCAGGGCTTTGTCTACCCAGGTCTTAAAAATCTCCAAGGATTGAGAGTCCACCACCTCATTGGGTAACCTGTTCCAGTGCTTTACTACCCTCCTAGTGAGAAAGTTTTCCCTAATATCTAACTTAAACTTCCCTTACTGTAACTTGAGACCATTGCTCCTTGGTCTGCCATCTGCTACCACTGAGAACAGTTCAGGTCCATCTACTTTCGAACCCCACTTTAGGTAGTTAAAGGCTGCTATAAAATCCCCACTCAGTACTCTCTTCTCCAGACTAAATAAGCCCAGTTCCCTCAGCCCCTCCTCAGAAGTCATGATCCCCAGACCCCTAACTATTTTCAGTGACCTCCACTGGACTTTCTCCAGTTTGTCCACATCCTTCCTGTAGTGACGGCCCAAACTTTGACACAGTACTCCAGCTGTGACCTCACCAGTTCTGAATAGAGGGAATTAATCACCTCCCTTGATCTGCTGGCAATGCTTCTATTAATATAGCCCAGGATGCCATTAGCCTTCTTGGCAACAAGGGCACACTGCAGGCTCAAATTGAGCTTACTGTCCTCTGCAACCCCTGGGTCTGTTTCTGCAGAGCTGCTGCCCAGCCAGTCAATCCCCAGCCTGTACTTTTACATGGGACTGCTCTGTCCTAAGTGCAGGGCTTTGCACTTCTCCTTATCAACCCTTATGAGATTTCTTTTAGTCTAATCCTTCTGTTTGTCTAGGTCACTCTGAATCCTAGCCCTACTCTCCATCTCCAGCATATCTAATATTCCCCCCAGCTTGGTGTCATCTGCAGACTTGCTGAGTGCACACTCTGTGCCATCTTCCAGATCATTGCTAAAGACTTCGAACAAAACCAGTCCCAGGACCAACCCCTTGGGCACTCTGCTTAATACCAGCTGCCAACTAGATACTGAGCTAGGACTATACTATGAGTCCTGTACTTATCATTGGAACTTCAAGTTTGTTTTTTTTAAAGTAAATTATGAAAGATTCAACCACATTCAAACTAAAAACGACCACTTAAATATTAAAATTGATTTCTGTGACTATAACTGGACATACTAAAGCAACTCATTATGATACTGAAATGTGATTTTATTTGAAGTAAAAAAAAATAGATTCTGGAGAAAGTATACTTAAAAATCCCCCAAGGCTCCCAATATTTAGTTTCTGAATTGATTAAAGTTCTTGAAAGAGTAGGAGTTAAAGAAAGATTGGAAACACAGTTAAAATCTGTCATTTGTTATCTCTCAAAAAGATGGAAAGGCACATAGAAGGAATATGATAACAGCACAAAAGGGCTTTGCAGCTACCAATGAAACAAAGCTGCATATTTCTTTGCTAAGAGGCATAAGTGTTGCATTTTTAAATAAAACCAGATAGAAAATGAGTAACTTGCCCATCCTCTCCCCAAATTGGCAGATTTTAAGAGGTTAGCCTTGGTTTTGCACTCTGGAGAAGCTTTTTTATTTGTGCTATTTGATCAAAAAAAGAGAAAGGCAGGCACTCATGTGGAAAGGTGGCTACCACATATGAATAACTGAATTTCAGTACAGGCCATATTCATTGTAAGGGTGCTAGAAGCTTATGAATTTCTGACTTGATCCAACAGCTGATTTCCAACTGAAACTATTTGCAAAGTGGCAGAAGGATACCCCTGAAAGCTGCTTCAAATTAATGAGAACATACCTAAGTTGTAGCATTGGTATTCAGATCTGAACTGGTCCAAAATCTGGGGGACTCTTTGGATTCAGAATTATGATCCAGGACAGTATCTAAAAGAAATATATATATATATATATATAGATCAGTGAATAAGTTATTTCATCTGAAAAAACAGAAAGAGAGTTCATGGTCCAGTTAATACATTGACAAGGGAAAGGATATGTAAACCTGAGCTGAAATATCATTTCTCTTGCGGCTGTCTTGCCTCAAATCTCTTATAACGAATGTCTCCGAGGAGAGTGCTACTTCTACAATGATGTTTCCCCAGAGTAAGATGTTGATAGATAGACCAAGGAAACTATAATAATGACAAGTGTTACATAGCAGGACTGTATTTGCTGTATGTGATTTTTTTTTTAGACAAAAATCAAGAAATAATTAAGCTAGGTAGTATGCTGGCTAATAATATTAATTTGCACCATAATAAAGGGAATGGGGATCTCCTGCCATAGGGATAGAAATTGGTTATCACAAAGACTAGATAGAGACTGATTAGCTATGTAAGTCTGAAGCCACATAGAAGATACGGCTGGGTAGATAACCAACTGGATCAGAGAAGCATGGGCTTTCATAAATAGCAACCTACTTGATCTTATGCTATGAAAGGACTGGCAGAAAGAAAGGACTTTGTATAGAAGGGACAGAAGGAGGGGACGCTGCTAGAAGAGGTGAAGAGTAGTTGCTTGGATCAACTGAGATGAATGAGGCAGTTCACCTTGAGGGAGAATGGGATTAACAGCTAGTCCAGGTAATGGAATAAAAATCCAGTCCCAGTTGAGACCATGATTAATACAATCCAATTTAACCACAATGAGATGAAAAACAATAGTAAGTTTTGGAAAAAATTAGCTTTTATTTCCCCATATTTCAATCCCCCGGCACCGATGTTCTCCAGGGCTCAACTCTACTATCCCCACAGCTCCCACACCTTGAAGTCTTGTGTCAGAATTGAAGGATCTGGTCTTAAATGGTGGTTATCTTCAGAAGGACAAAAATGAAATGCACTACATGGATTTCAGCTGACCCTAATCATTTATTTTTTTTTGATAAATATTTATTTATTTTTAAAGGATTTTGAGAAGCGTGAAAAGAAAAATATCCCCTTAACCCTCATTTTTTATGTTTTTGATGAAGACAGAGGGTGCTACCAAAAGTGATACAAGGGGGATGAAATAATACTAAGCATGTATTCATTTGTAATTGAGAGAAATCTTTCATTTATTCAGAGCCTTATTTAGAATCTCATTATCTACTTCTCGCCTTTGATAATAGGGTCATGGGTTTCTGATTCCATTTTGAGCTTTAAGGCATCCTGCAAATTAACTATGTGCTTTCTTTAGACATTTATTTGAACTTTCTGCATAGTGCTATGCCACACCTTATTGTTTATAGGCTGAGCAATAAGACCTAAACCACAGTGAAGGTGACCTGTTTCCCTTTCATGGACTCAGCATGCTAGAAGTTTTCAAGGACCATGTAATACTGATTTAAGGAATCTCCCTCACAGAGGAACAATATACCATATAGATATTGTAAATCTTGATGTGAACAACTTTCAAGTGAACACCACTTCAGCTATTCCAATCCATGTCCACAAAAGTGCTCGACTAATATGTCTGAAGAGCTCACCTCTTGCTTTGCACAAAGGCATTAGGACCCAAGCCAAAGGACCCTAAAGTCAATAAGACTCCCATGAACTTCAGAATCAGGCCCTGATCCCACAGCTCCGCAGACATGAACTGCATACATGTGAAAAGTAGACTTAGGGTGGTAGATAGTACCATGGGCCACTACTGCTCGTGTGCAGAACGTTAAGCAGCTATGAAACTACTCAAAGATAGGATAATTGACTTGTAAATTAAAAGTGTAGGGA
>NW_005841853.1:1414222-1430490 GCF_000455745.1 Alligator sinensis
GTAGGGAATGCTGCTTTGCTCTCAAATATTATGTTAACATTAGAGCTGGTCAGAACTTTAACTGATAACAACACTTCTTTTCTGGAAAGCATTTCAAAGACTATTTCATAAAGTATTTTTCTTGCACCACAATCAGTCTTGCATCACAATCAGTCAGTCATTTAATTAAAAAAAATAAGAAAATTTGTTGAACGCTCTTCAACTAATTTCACTTAGCACTTCATTTCTTTCAGAGGTTTTCAATTGATGTTGCCTGTGTGTTAACTAGGGGAAGAAGTAGCAAATAGGATTAATTTGCCATATGTGCAAAGCCAGGTGAAAAAAGAGGAGCAGCATAGAAAATGATATTACCATAGATTACACAGGAGATATTACTGAAAACTAGCTAAACAGTACCCATAATGCAAGAAAAAACTCAGCTGCAGATACTCTTTAAAATTTACATCCCAAATCTCTTCTCAGTTTGATCTGTGGGATTCAAAATTTGAAACTGTAGGTTATGGCAGAAGGAGCAATCAAATACATCCTCTTCCCCATTTAGAACTTTTTGGCCTCTGTCTGTTGTGTCCTTACTTCTCTCCGAAGAAGTGGCTGGTTAACATTCACATCGTCTGCCTCACTGATAAGTTTTACAGTCACCTATAGAGCATGGCTAATTACCTATAGAGCACCTTGTATAGTAGCTGCAGTTTTAATTAGGTTCAAAGGCTATTTCCCCACTACTGGCTCAAAATGTACAAGTCCCCATTTATGGACTGCAATTTCAACACTTCTTCTCTTAGATACACCTTTATGAAAAGTATCATTTCACTCATTTTTATGAATGTAGATTGTTCATATGCAATGATCTGTGTCATCCTCACACCTTGGGTGCATCAAAGTTTAACCTGCTCCTTTCAATTTCACATTAAAGGCATAAGGGAATATATTTAAAAAATGCCACCCAAAATCTACAAATTTTATTAATTTGTGAAATTCAGTCCACTTGATTTTTATTTTTTTTTTAAGTTGACATTTTAAAAGACTCAAAAAGACCTTCAGTAATTAGTCAAAGTTTCATCTTCTAGTAAAAGGCTAATGAAGCTCCAAATACATTGAACAGAAGATCACTCATGGTCCTGAAGTACATAAAAAGAGATCTTTATGATAGTAGGCAGCCTTTTACCAACGATTGGATGCTGAAGTGATAAATTCACACTGTTTTAAGTAAATAATCATGGGAGATGCTGGCCTAGGTACGTGAAGGATTCCCTACCACTTGGAGTCTTTAAGCTGAGACACGAATGACTTTCCAAATAGGTACACTATATATCAAACAGAAGTTATGGGCTTGGTGCAAAAATTACTGGGCAATGTTCTTTCAACTGGCTGCAGCAGAAAGATTAGATATTTATAATGGCTTCTTTTGGTCTTAGCATTTTTCAATCTACTAGTGATAACCTTAGCTATAAATAAGAGAAACACAATTCCATAGGCATGAAGTCAAGCATTTATGTGTATGTCTTATTAAAAACTACTAGCACTTGCACCAAACTTGCACTAGTGGTATTTTGAAATCTCCATATTTTGGGTTGTTGCTGTAAAATAATGTAGTCCATTTTGGTAAGAGAGATAAATGTAGGGAGAAATGAGAGTATACAATTCTTAAGCACATCTCTATAATTAAATCTACACAAGGGTTCCAGTAAAAGATTGGGATTTTATAACCTTTATCTCTTTTCATTTTTAAGTTTTCAGCTCACCTCTGAAAGGAAACTGGTCAGCTCTGCTGAATCAAACCAGCTGGTGCTGAATGGTATTTTGCATGACTGATTTCTAGCAGCATAAACTTGTCAAAGAAAGGGGCATCTGTTATACATTCACTGCTGATTTTGCTACTGATAAAGACGGTCACGGGTCTCTCAAAGAACACACCACTGAAAGTTTTGTGATGCCTCAGAAGTATTTTGTTTTACTGATTTCTTCTTTTACTCTATTATTTCAAGACCAGGCAGGCAGGGAAATGTCACTGAGGTAGAGCTGAGGAGTGAATTAATATTCATGCTGCAGCAGAAGAAGGATGATTTTGTGATTAAGACTCAGAACTGGGACTCAGGGGACCTGGGTGATCTTGGGCAAGGCACTTAAACTTCATGTGCTTTTCAAGTTTAATCTATTTAGATTGCATGTTTTTGGACAGGGGTTGCCTTTCACAACATCGCACTACAAGCCCACCCCAGGGGAACCTGACCATAGTTCTTTGAAATGCAAAAGTGCCAAGAAATTGTGGGTACCTCACACGAACCTTGCTAAAGCAACCTGATTTCCATAGGGCAGGAGCTCAGTGCCCTCTAAGGGGCTCAGACTCTGTCATGGTGTTCAAGCATTTTAAACCAGAAAAGAAGGCATCCCTATCATTAGGCCAGCTGACCCCAGCGGTCTTTCCTGCCCAGGGCAGGGGGTCGGACTCAATGATCTACTGAGGTCCTTTGCAACCCTAAAAAAGCTATGACATCTATTAGTTAGATTTTAAATTTGGGCTAACAATATCAACAATGACCCTCACTCCAATAGCAATGGATAATTCTAGGATCAGCACCGTCCTTGAGGACTCCTAGTATACTGGTCCCATGAAAGGGAAACAGGACCTCTACTCTAGGTCTTATTGCTCAGCCTATAAAGAAGGAAGAGTGAACAGATACGTTTCCTGCTGTGAGGTACACCCCACACAGCTGAGCATGTTCAGTAGGCCTTGTTGACCTTCCTAAAATGTATGCAGTATCTTCCATCATTTCGCTGGGCATCTTCAGATTATGTTTTGAGGAGACACATGCACACACATACAATACTCAGCTCCTAACAGGATTGAGAGACTGTGCACATTGCAGATTGCAGCATCTTGATTTGTGCCTTCAGTGCTCAGGTTTCCAGGATAGTCTCTCATCTAAGTACTTGCCCTGCCCAAGACTGCTTGATTTCAAAGACCAGACAAGATCAGGTGCATTCAGCCCAGTACAACTATTCTGTTAAGCAGGCTAGCAAGCAGTTCAAGGTGTGCATCAGCCTCATAATTCATCCAGGTCATGCACCAACAGTCTATTAATGAGTGCTTTGTGACCATTATTAATACAGTAACTTGCCACTCAACGATACCATTTAGGACAAGATTATTAAAGGGCATCAACCTAGGATATGCTAGGTGCATATGCTTGTACCTGTAACTTGCAGTTTGCAGAAATCCTACCATTTGGCCAGTTAAAATGTAATTTGCATTGCCAGTTAAATATTTGCATGTTGTCTGTTACAGCAGGCACCTGAAATGAGCACCAGACACAAAAAATGGCATCTACATCACAAAAAGATCACTTGGCTCATACGCATGGGCTGAATACTCCATAGTAGTGTATTTCCCCACAAATTCTGCTTCTGTAATCAGATCCACACAAGTGGATATTTATGCCCATGCAGAACCCAACTGCCTTTACTAGACCCCAAATAGATTAAAACTTTGGCTGTGTGGATTAGCTATCAGGTTGGTGGGTTTAGTAGACAGAGAATAGTACAGCCTATGAATTAAGTATTGAAGTCTAAACAGTCTCATTTCCATCCAGGTCTTGCAATCATGGAAATGACCAGAGCTTCTGTAAACTGTAGATATATTTGAAGCAGCGTCTAGAAAAAAGAGAGTTATATAGGGAAAAAATTAAAGAAAAAAATATTTTATAAAAATGTATTAAAAAGAATTTCTCAATTGGTTGATCAAGGCACAAACCACGAGGAACATCAAGATATAATTACACACTTATAGAGAAGTCTACCATGAAAAGAAAAGCATTTTTTCCCCACAGAAGGAAAATGACAAGCTCAAATTATGAAGTATACTGTGCACAATCGAGTGTGAGGAAACATCAGCTCACGAATCATTAGCACCCTCAGAGTCGTGGACAGAGCATTATCAGCTCCGTGAGTCTGAATAAAACAATTGTCAGCTGCCACCCGCTCTTCACGAGGCAATTAAAAATTTTGCATTGTGCAAAGTGAAAAAAGTGAGGTCAGACCCAGCTAGCTTTTGCTTTGAGAAGTAGTACGTGGGGCCAAGGTTCACTTTTAAAGTTCAACAGTGCTCCGTCTCCTCTGGGGAGCATTCAAAAAGTTATGTAAAACTTGCCAGGACTCGTGGTAGAGGTGATATCTTTTATTAGACCAAGTAGATTTTTGCAAAAAGATTTTTTGCTGCAAAATGTAGAACTTTGCAAAATGCAAAACTTGATTTTTTACATTTTTTGCAAACAATGTAAAAAATGTAAAACTTGTGCATTTTTGTTTGGGAAAGAGAGAGAGAGAATGGCTAAAACATGGCAGAACTGGGTGTCTGGACCTCTAGATCTTTTTGTCCATTGATTCATTGCAGAGCCTTGGGTGCAAGAGAGAGCTGTGGCTAATTCTGCTGTGGTTGCCATTGCAAAGGAAAAAAAGGGATGCGGCCGAGGTAACTTCTATTCTGAGAGTTTTGTCAGCCTGGGAAGCAGGAAGGAGGGGAGCAGAGACAGATGAAACAAAGTTAGAGTGCTTTGAGGCAAACTTCTTTTTCAGACAGCATATATTGAAGGCGCCAATATACATGCCGGTCAGCTGGAGGGATGGGCATGTCCTCGAGGTGGTAAACCACTCTGCTTTGTGCACATGACATACGGCTAAGTGCATTTACAGCCCTTCTTCCTCCGTATTTTATTGGAGAGGTCTTGCCCTGCAGCTTTCATGCTGGGCAAAAAGGGTTGTGGGGCCCTCACACACCAGAGCATCACACCAAGTTGGATATAGCCCTTCACCTCTCTGTGCTCAAGTTTACCCATCTGTGAAATTAGTATAATAGTGTTTATCTGCCTCCCAGGTATAGGGTGAGACTCCCTGTTTCGCAAGTGATGCTCCTGGCATGGTTTGGAACGCTCTACGTTTCTAAAACACTTTGTTGGCCTTGGACAAAAGCATGTGCTCATTCTAGGGACTAAAACAGATGGATTTTTTTTTGTATAGCTATAGCAAAGAAGGACAACCTGGGGTTAAAGTAGTATACTCCAGTCAGACTAGAAAAGTTTCATTGCAGTGTCGGAAGAAGTCATGGTCTTGATTACAGCTATATCCTTGCATGTACTGGAAACCTGGCCTTTCACTTGGGAGTTCACAGGGCTTTGCATTCTTGTTTTCATCTTGTGCAGAAAGTGAATGCTTTGAAGATATTTATCAAACAGGATCGTTAAGCCGAATGCTAAATAAACTAAGGAAAAGAAACCTTTATACTTGGTTGCAGCAACAAGTACATCTGTTGTTGTTGTAGAAAGCAAACCATGGTTCACTGGAGGGGAGCTATATATAAAAGCCACCCTCCCCCAGAACATATTTTGACCTAAAAAGCAAGACAAACATCTTGTCACTTAGCAAATTGCTTCATGTACCTATAAGCCCTGTTTTCCCAAGGGCTTTCCTAATTAGGTACTGCTAAAAGAAGGAGCCCTTTGACAGGATAGGATTGCTACTTAGATGATTCTTATAATAGGCAAGTCATCTGCTGAAGTGGATCTGGTCAGGACCCCTTGATAATGCCAAAGAGTCGGGAAGAGAGAAAAGTACTAATGGACCTGAAAGTCATCGGAACCAGTTCCACATTACAGAGAGAGAGAGCATCCCACACACATATAGAAAAGACAAGAGAGTGGGCTAGACAGACAGACGACATACACTCATTAAACCATGGAGGAAGAGGAGGGCCTCATAACTCATCTCTTCCCAGAAGACTAGGCTTATCTTTCTCAATTTGAAATTTCAACTTATTCTGATGCGGTTATAAGCACGCAGAAAGCCCCCTCTATTAACTCCGTATTTGCTCATGGCTCTCTCAAGTGGTGCTGAGCTATTCTGTTTTGCTTAAGAGTTGCCTATAAGTAGCTCTTTACTTACCTCATGGTCCCAAAGGACAATGGGTTAGATCCTAGGCTGATGCTAATTAGTGCGGCTGAGTGTTTTAAGCACCAAAGCTTGAAAAATTGTGAGTCTGCCCCCACAATCATGAGATAGGCTGTAGAGTGGTATTTCTTTGTTGTTTACACGGTGAACCTTTGGAGGTTCCTTTTTTTTTTGGGGGGGGGGGGGTGTGTGCAAATAGACTATACACAGTCTACCTTCAGAAAATAAACCCTAGGATTTTTGCATTACCACGTAACTCCCAGAGCCGGGCCTTGAAGAATAACAGCAGCGGATTTATGGTCGTTGAAGTTCTGGAGAAGTATTTTCTAAGAGCACATAAGTGACTTAAGAGTCCTTTAGATTTCTGAGGGATCGCACCAAATATTGTTTTTGTTTTACCTGGCTCAGTCGGTAATAAAGCCATGTTTTCTGAACTGAAGTGTAGGAAAGAGAATTTCAGCGAGACCAATTGTTCAGTGAATGTCCGTGCTCCCTGGAAAACTTGTCAAAAATCTTTTTTTCTATGCTGGTTTTAATAATCTGTGACCAAATTAACGTATAATCCATTTTAACTAACTTCAACCCAGTGTAATCCTTTTAAACCTTAGGCAATTTCTAGCTGTGGGAATTTTAGGAACACAACTATTATGAAAGGCATTTGTTTAAAGAGATATGCCTAAAATGTTCAAAGTAACAAGTCATTTTGGACACCTGTTTTCAGGTGCCCAATCTGAGACAATTTAACAGGCTCTGATTTTAGAAGGTGGATGCCCAGAAGTTCTGTAAATCACTCCTCTTCAAGGTTTATCAGACAAGGTGCTCAAAGACATTAGACCAAATAATTTAGTCTCAATTATTATTTATATTGCAACATCATTCAAAATGTGTAGCTAACTTTCTGCACAGAAGACTACACCCTTTCTGACTCCTCCACATTTAAATGCCATTTGGATTCAGATAATTTCAATTGGTCAAAAACAGGGAATAATATTTTGCTGTAGTACTAGTAATAATAGTAATGATAATAGTCTTCAGAATGGAGAGCGTGTGAAGACACACACACATTATATATATACTACAATAATGATATATAATGTAATTTATTATATTATTACATCACTGTATCATATTATACTACCATATACTTTTATGGTATCATTTAAACTAGTATGCAATAAGTAGTTTATATTATATAAATATAGACGATAGGTTTTTGCATACATATAGAAACACAATCTCAACATTACCTCTATTCTGCCAGTTTGAAGAAAGATATTTTATTCTTTCTTCAAATTTTCTGTAAGAAAAATTTTTGATCTTCTAATCAATCTCTCTACTAGAGTACTCTCACAGGCATCACTGAATGATAATGTATATCTTTCATTTGCCACAATCCAGACAGCTTTGCAAACAAAGCTTTGATAACTATTTGAAATTTTTACCCCAAAACTTTATTGAAAAAAGTCATGTTCTCTTTGACAGGGGGCAGCTCTCGAGGTCAGGTCTCACACCGGCCCACTCACCTGTCTCTACGGGGCAGTCTGCCCAGTCTTGCCTGCTATGACATTGTTGTTTCTATAAACTGATGGTATAACAGGAGAAAGCTGCTCATTCTCTGCCCCAATGCCAGGGGTGCTATTGGTGGCTCCAAACCTCCCCTACATTGCAGCCCATGCCTCACAGATGGCATCCATGATGACATTATGCTCCCAGCCTGGAGCCAGATCATGCTTAGCCCTCACTGTCAGGCCTCTTTCACAAACAAATTCACTCCGCCCTCCTCTCCCTAGGGCCTCTTGTACTTCATCCCCTCTTACAAGGCTTCTCTCGCATCAACAACTTGTTCTGCCCTGCTGCCTCTTGGAGCGGCTCCCGTAGGCCATATGCTTTATCCGGATCATGCCTTGGGTGGCAGACGTACAGTCTCTTGGGCCTCTCCTGCAACCCTCACCTGGGTAAAGGTCAGCCAAGTTCCTGACCTGGGCCAAGCTTGCCTGGCCCCTCCCTGGGCAGCTTTACATAAACCTACACAAACACACACTGGGCACCTGGCCCCACATACTGGGCACCCAGCCCTCTGTTTCCCCTTTCTAGGGCTCCACACTTCCCTAAACTTGCTCTCCAGGAGTTTGACCCACGTGCTGCCCTTCAAGCTGTCCCATAGCCCTACTCAACCCTCTTCGAGGCCCTCACTACCACCCCTTCTCTGGGGTTACACATCTATCCCTTCCTTTGGGACTTCGGGGTTTCCCTCCCCTGTGCAGGCTCTGGGGCTGCAGCCATGCCTGGCCCCACCTGGGTCTTACATCCTCTTTGGGCTCAGGTGGATGTAGCTGTGCCTGGCCCCCTTGTACCCACAGTGTTGTGGGGGCTAGGGGTCAAAGCACCCCGAGCCGCCTTTCACCAGGGTGGTAACTGGTCTGGCATTTCCTGGGTGCTCCCACACCACTAGTAGCCTCACCAGGCCACCCATTCCAAGTAGGGTGCAGTTAGTTTTAGGTCATGCCCAGGACCAGGAACCTGCAAATCTTCCTCATAAGCTCCTGCCCTTACCTCCAAGACATTTCTGTTGCATCTCAGCCAGACAATATTTCTGCCTGGACTGCGAGCAGCAAACTACTGCATTCATATAGGCTGCCAGTATTTTAAAATGGCTGCCGCCATCAAGCACCTGCTGGCTGCTTGACTCAGCCCTTAAAGTGGCAGGCACTGCAAGTGCACTGCCACATTTTCTTTTGTAAAAAAACCGCAACATTTCCAAATAACTGAGCCTGAGAAAAGTTTGATTTTCAATGATAGATTATTTCATTATGGAAAAAAATAAGCCAATTCTATTCTTACTTAACTCCAGGTAGTAGAATTGTCATTTTTTGAACACTTGATATCAGCAAATGTTAATTTTTTAACTTGATGTAATCTGGATTTTCCAACTGCAGCCCACAAGGGGTTAAAGTATGTCCTACAGGACATTTCAGAGCAACTACACTGGCATGGCTCCAGAACCCAGAGGGTGAATGCCATCCTTGCTTGCCTTCTCTACCTTCTTACCTGCCCCCAACCAAATCCCGGGTCCTTGGTCACCACTGATGATTCTAATCTTCAAGAGAGGCGAAGTGGGGGTGAGCAACTGTGATTACTACCTGCCCCCCATTCTGGATCTGCACCAATGCAGGAGCTCCAGTAGCCAGGCCTGCAAGCCACCACCCCACTGCCATCTGGCATGCCATAGTCATCTGGCCTGCAAGAAGCCCTATGGACTGGATCCAACCCATGGGGCCAAATAAATTGGAGAACTCCAAATTCAAACCTTGTCAAAATAGGTAAAGCCATCATCAGAAATGTGCCATGATACTAGGCCTGGCACATATAAAAAAGCTATTGTTTGAACTCTATAAGTAAATTCCTGCAGTTTCAATAGCCAATGGTCCTTCCTCCTTTCTACCTTCCTAGCATTACACTCAGCAACAAATGTCTATTTTCAGAGCAGATTCCATACAATTCTGGGATAAGGCAGCTAAATTAGCAGTTTCATCCAACACATATACTACAAATCCCCCAGGAGAGGGTTGACTTGTAAGAGCATGTCTACATGTTCAAAAGACCACACTATGGTGCGACACAGTGAAGGACTCCATACCTCCTCCAGGTTCGCTACACCCTGAAAGGAAAGCAATGTAAGGGTGAAGATACACATTACAAAACCTGTGGAATATTAAGTGGTATTAAAATTAGAATATGCTGTGAGTAGTTGCATGTTAAGGGTTTCTTATCTTCCCAGCTCTAACTTGCCACTAAAGGGCTGGTGAGGAGGGGCATGGCTAAGAGCCAGGACACATGGGGCATATGCGTTTGCAGTGGTAAAAATAGTAGTGGCACAAATTTGTGCCACTACTTTTTGCCACTGCATGTGAACTTTGGTTTGGGGCAAAGAGCCCCTGCTTCAGGGAAACTGCCCTTTTCCCACTCCTCCCAGCTCCTGGCATGCTGAAGGAGCTGGGGAACTACTAAAAGAGTGCAAATGCTCAGGCTGGCAGCCACGGCATCTCCTGGGATTACCAAGCCTCCATATCTGCTGGCACAGGTTCCTCTCACATGTGCTGCACCACTTTTTTGAGATTTTTTGTTTGCTACCGGGATAGCCCCATAGCAAAATTTGCAACATGGGGCACATTTTAATGTTCCAGGAATGTGGCTTGTAGCATCAAAAACTGCACCTGGATGTGACCACGGGGCGGTGGGGGTGGGCAATTTCTGCTCTGTGACTTGAGGGGTCGGGGTAAGGAGGGGCAGCTGGGAGTGGTGCATTTTGGGATGCTGGTGGACTGCAAAGTGCTAATTTTATTTCCATGGAGCAGAATAAAGTTAGACCAAAATGAACTTGGTAGTATGATCCAGGTTAACCCTTGCCTAAAGTGGCATAAAAAGGAGATACTCAGAGAGCACTTAGCATGAGTTAATGAGCTTTAATGTGCAGCTACTTGCCATTAGGACAGTCTAAATGTAACACGTAACTTCATCCTAAACTGCCATAGCATGTCGAAAAGCAGACAGCAATGAGCTTGTGATCTCAGGTGGGATTACTGGCAGCTACATTACATCCAATCTAGTGTCCTCAGTGTAGAGTGTACATGGGCTACTTTACTACTGCATTCCCTTGCCCAGTCCTTAGATAGACATATGTGCTATATGTTTATACACCATTTGGTCATACTGTAGCTTCAATCAGGGCTAAAGCTCTTAAGGACCACCATCATATAATATACATATCAATAAACATAATAGTCTTAATTAACAGGTTTAGCTCCAGGTCATTTAATCTGCCCCTATTAACCAAACAGGCCAGAAAAATACAAAATAAATATGTTAGAAATATGATTGTATATAAAAGATAGGTTTATAATTGTCAGTACATGTTTTCCCAGTTTTTCACAGAAAAATGATTTGCAGTTCTATATTTTTACTCATAGGTGGCGATAGAAAATTGATACATTATTTACCATTCTGTAGCTTAAAGATGCTCTGCAGAGACTAGAAAAAGGATAATGAACTTTTTCAGCCATTTAAAGTGATGGATTTTCCATGTTCTGAACACCCAGGCCTTTGTAGAAGGTCATTTAAAATTGTATCTGCACATCAAACACACCTGTGTGTATCTCTTCAGGCAAGTACATATAAAGAACAGAGCCTTTGATTTTTCCTTTTCTTTTCCTTTTTTCCTTGTTAATGTTTGAAAAAAATGTGGTTGTAAAAGCTGAGCCATTTTTTTCTATTCCCCACCCCCCTGATGTTCAGATGAAATTGAACTAGATGAGCTTCCTAGTCAATATATACATCTGAAAAAATATCTATACATGAGAGAGATAACAAAGCAACATACATATTAGAAAGTAAAAATGCCACCCCCCATACATATCAAAAGAAGCAAATGGTAGCTCCCGACAACAATCCCAGTACATTCACTTTTCCTATTCACAGCTGTCAGAATGATGTAATCAAAAATAAACCGCATTTTATGATAAATGCCTCAGGGTAAATGTAGCTCACATATGCTGTTACTGTATCTCTTTGTTTTGTCCCTCAAAATATAAAGGCCTTCATTTTGAAATACCTTCATATTTGCAGATACTCAGAAAAAGGGAGACAAAAAAAGAAAAGCCATCCCATAACTTCAGCTGCTTTACCTCACAGGTGATCACATTATGCCTCATCTTCCTAATCCCCAAACTATTAAAAACTAATCTGACTAATTCATTATAGATGGCACATAGTGTTAAGAGACACATTAAAGATCTGTCTGAATCTACACTATGAAAATTAAAAGGACGCTGTTTGAAAGATCCATGAAGTAGTCTGGCATGATATTTCTGAACATATTGCTGGCTTTAATTCAACCTGGTCCAGGGATGCTCACACTAGGTTTAGGTGCCATTTAATCATCACAGAAGCATTCAACCATAATAAACTCTTCTAAAAAAAATTATTTGTACTGTGATAACACCAAAGCCCCCCCCCCCCCCCCCCCCCACCTGGGGTGAGGACTCCAATACACACCCCCCCCCCCCCCCCCCCCAATCATTGTTCATGGCACAGTATAGGCATTGAGCAGAATTTCACCAAAAATGATCAACTTGGGGAATATTCTGATAGCTCATTATAAAGACCAGAACTCTCCATCTGGCAGCCTGTGGGCTGCATTTGGACCACACTGAGTTAATCTGTAGTCCCTGTACTCCCACTTGGCCATGACTTCCTCCTTTCTTCTGGCTTCTGCTTCAGCGGAGGTCTCTAGGCTTCCCCTCCCTGCATCTGCCCCAGGTGGTGGCATGGCATGACATATCCCAAGGTCCTAGGGTAGCTTATAGCTCAGTGGTCACCAACCATTTGATTGAGATTGACCGGTAGATCCCAGAGCCTCTTGAGGTCGATCCTGGGCTGGGGGGACTGAATGCATGCCTTCCCCAGCCCAGCAGGTCAGTCGGTGAGGGAGGGAAGGGGCGGAGGCCCAGGGGGCATGTGCAACAGGGCTTCAGGCACAAGCAGGAGCCACCTCTGCCACACACAGATGGGGGGCACTTGCCCCCCCCCCCAATGCAAGGCAGCACTGGTGGCTGCAGCTCTGAGGTAGGTAGTAGGGCTCGGGCAGGGGCAGGCCCTGCACAGCTGGGAGGGGATGGAGTCATGAGCAGCTCATCTGGAGGGCCTGGGGAGGGGGGAAAACACAGCCTGGGAGGGCATGGGAGACATGTGCCCCCAGATCTGCCCATGGGGCAGGGTGGGATGGGTTGTGGGCTGTTCCTGCTGGGCTGCTCCTGGCCAGGCTGTGCTCTCTCCCTCACTGCTGTTGGGGGCGGCGGGTTCGGGGGCATATTGAGGCTCCAGAGGTGAGGGAGGGAGTGGGGGCTAGGGTTAGGACCTTGATCTGCCCCACCCCTGCCATGGCCCTTTCCCCTCCCCTCCCCACAGCCTTACCTGCTGGGCGGGGGTAGATCTTGAGTTCCTCTTAAATTCTGAAAGTGATCTCCAACCTAAAAAGGTTGGAGATCACTGTGTAGCTGGTGAGCTGATGCAGGGGGGTGAGGGGGGGGGAACCACCCACCTGCATGTACCTAGGGCAGGGGAGGCTGTAAAAAGAGGATTGGGATGGGGGCACTGCCCCTCACACACTACAGCAGGTGGGGAGGGAAAACCACCTGTTTAGTGTTGGGTTGGGAAGGCCCTGTTGCTCACACTAGTGCAGCCCTCCTCAGTGTGGCTCTTAGCTGTTTGCAAGTTGGACAGCCCTGATAGAGGCAGTCAAATTTCAGTGTAGTTAATCACCGGATATAATATTAGTGATATTTTCTCCTGAATTATTCTGGCAGGTTTCCAACTAGCTGTCACTAGCCAGTAAGAGAGCTATCTGCCCCCCCAGCCCCAACTGTCCTGGTGGCCATATCTTCACCTGTTTCAGTTTGCTGAGCATGGGTATCCAAAACTGTAAAATGGTCTTCCAGGTGAGGTCCAACCAGTGCCTCATCAATGGCATTCATACTTCCATATCTCTACTAGAAATACCTTATCTAATACATCCTAAGATTGCACTGGCCTTTTCACAGTCACTGTGTTGTGGGGCTGTATTTCATTTTGATGTTTCATAGCCACCTGGGATCAACTAATAGAAACGGGTTGTTTTTCTCCTCTGCCATTTCCAGCCTATTCAACAAATAGAAAGATCTAAAAATACCCACAGTGTACTAAAACAACTTTCTCACATTTAAAACTAGGAATGTTTAAAGCACTTTCAGCTATTTGGACGTTTAAATATCTAAACCAATTTACAGATAGCATCTTTCTGTTGCTATCAAATCAAATAGACAAGTTACCCAGGCACTATCTCTTTTGTACCTATACTAGGGTGCTTCAGAGAAAAAGAAGATTTAATAGACTGGACAATATGATGAATAAAAATATTTTCCTGACTTTAGCTGATGATATGTGTATACCCAAAAACTCCAGGAATATTGTCCTCATTATTTTTGTTCCACTCAGTGGATTGTGAATGACTTTTTGCTACCAAAATACTGCTAGATGCCAATTTGCATAGACTTCATGCTTTTTTTCAAATGGTGACCACAGCCAAGGTGACAAGACGTGTTTCGTGATCAATGAATTTCGTTATCAAGCATCAGCTCAAAACACAGAGCTGCAAACGCCAGTATGGAAGCTATTTTTGCTCTCCGTGGACTTGACTCGTGCGGTCCAGCTGCTCTGTGTTCCTCGCATAGTTCTCAGACCAGTTTAGGGGCAGATGAGTAGTTTGTGACTATTTGAGTGTATGTTGCCAGTAACTTGTTGTGAGACCTCATGGGAAGCTTATTTGCATACATCTTGTTGCAAAGAATACCAGCTCCAAACTATAATAAAATACTGCCTGAGAAGCAGACAATACACAAATGCCTGACTATAACAAACAGTGCATAAACTGAGCTCTCCCTGGAACTCATCAGCACAGTCCAGCTGCTTTTTGTTTACAGTGTAGGGCAATGTTTTCCCTTTCTGGAGTATGTACGGCCAGACTTTTGCAACAAATACTGGCATTCCCAAGAGCTCTTGCAACAAATATTTAGAAAGTTATGGCTTGATAAAAAGTAATGATAAGAGGAAACCACAAATTATAGATGTGCCTCGTCGGGGGCTTAGATTCACTATGAAGTTCAAAAGTGACAGGATTCAGCTTTTGGTTCTGTTCTAACGAAAACTATACTGTTCTGGTGAGAAAATAATTTGCAATGTATATTTTTGGACAAGTTGCATTTTTTTCCCAGTAAATTAGCAAAATGTCCAGAAGCACATCATTAAGCTCCTAAATGGTTTCATTAGTAACATATGCTTTTAATGAGTGAATAATTCTTGAGTTTCACATTGTTTGAATAGAGAATGGTGAAGGTCACAACCAAACATGCAAGCTGCAAAAATATTTTTGTGCTAACTATAGCTAATGGAAATTGAGGAACGAAAAGAAAAGGAAAGGAGAACATACACAGACAATACAGAGCCATATAAATCAATATTATTAGTTAAATATTAAAATAAGTATTTTCTGTCTGCCCCTACCCTTTTCTATACCATCCTTTTTGACATTTTTTTCCTCTTCACACATGCTTTGCTTCTATCCTTCCCTTGCAATGACCTCATTTTTTTTCTGTTTGAAAAGATGGAAAAAGGGGGTGGGGGGGGGGAGGGTAGAAGACACAATCAATCAGCAACAAAACCACAACCTCTTTTGTTCACAGACAATAATCAGTTATAATTAAAATAGCTATGAAAAACTCTACTTGAAAAAGCTAATCTTTTTGGCTAAATGAACACATTCAAAAAGCCCCTGGTGGAAGCACTTTAACTAGCAATGCTTTACTTAAAGTAGTATAAAGTAAGAGTGTGATTGAACATAACAGACATTCGCTGTTTGGCGGGGGGCTTGGAGCCTGCCTGCACTGGATGATGCTCCGACATCAAGGGGAAGAAATAGATTCGGGGCTCCTGAGACAGCTCACGGAGACCATAAAAGCTAAAGAGGCGGTAGTCATGGGGGACCTAAACTACCCAGACATCTGCTGGGAGACACAGACGGCAAAGTCCCACCGCTCACGCAGGTTTCTAACCTGTGTACAGGACCTCCACCTGACACAGGAGGTACATGGTCCCACTAGGGGGAATGCCATACTGGATCTGGTATTGGCAACAGGGGATGACATGGTAGGGGACCTACAGATCGGTAGCCATCTGGGGGACAGTGATCACCTAATAATAGAATTCACCATAAGACGTCGAGGGGGTAAGGTAACTAGTAGGGTGAAAGTGCTAGACTTTAGGAAAGCTGATCTCAATGAACTCAGGTGATTAGTCAAGGACGCACTGCAGAGTAGGAGTTTTGAAATGATGGGAGCCCAAGAAGGGTGGCTGTGCCTTAAGGAAATGATCCTTCGGGCACAAAGCGAGACGATCCCTGTGCGGGGTAAAAGAGGGAAAGGGGCCAGGAGGCTTCCCTGACTGACCGCAGAAATCCAGGGCAGCCTAAGGGCCAAAAGGGGAGCACATAAAAAGTGGAAACAGGGAGAGATCACCAAAGACGAATATACCTCCTCTGCTCATGCTTGTAGGGAGGCAGTTAGACGGGCCAAAGCTGCCATGGAGCTGAGGATGGCATCCCAAGTAAAGGACAACAAGAAATTGTTTTTTAGATATATAGGGAATAAAAGGAAGGCCCAGGGAGGAATAGGACCCCTGCTAAATGGACAGAAGAAATTGGTGACAGACAGGGGGGACAAGGCTGAACTCCTCAAAGAGTT
>NW_005841853.1:1430626-1431133 GCF_000455745.1 Alligator sinensis
CAGAGTCATTTGGAAGAACTGGATGCCTTTAAGTCAGCAGGCCCGGATGAGCTCCATCCGAGGGTGCTGAAGGCACTGGCCGACATCATTGCAGAGCAACTGGCGGGAATATTTGAATGCTCGTGATGCATGGGCCAAGTCCCGGAGGACTGGAAAAGGGCCACTGTGGTCCCCATTTTCAAGAAGGGGAGGAAGGAGGACCTGGGTAACTATAGGCCAGTCAGTCTCACCTCCATCCTTGGCAAAGTCTTTGAAAAAATTATCAAGGTTCACATCTGAGAGAGCCCGGCAGGACAGATTATGCTGAGGGGAAACCAGCACGGGTTCGTGGCAGGCAGATCGTGCCTGACCAATCTAGTCTCTTTTTATGACCAGGTTACGAAATGCCTGCACACAGGAGGAGGAGTGGATGTCATATATTTACATTCAGGAAGGCCCTCGATATGGTATCCCACCCCATACTGGTGAACAAGTTAAGAGGCTGTGACTTGGATGACTACACAGTCC
>NW_005841853.1:1432045-1438897 GCF_000455745.1 Alligator sinensis
ACTCTTTCCTGCCTATGCAGGGGGTTGGACTCGATGATCTATTGAGGTCTCTTCCAACCCTAACATCTATGAATCTATGAATCTATGACTTCCCCCCGCCAGCTGGCTAGTGTCAGCAGTGGCTGGGGAGGGGAAGACTTTGGACCCCTTCTCCCACAGCCCCCCTGGGTAGGTCAGTGCCAGTCGAGGGGGCCAGGCTGGCATTCTGGGAGAGGAAATGAGCTATACTTGATACTAGAGTGTGGCCCTACACAACACCGCCTGGGATGATGGTGATCGCGCTGTGAGTTAACCCCCGCCAGCTGGCTAGTGTCAGCAGTGGCTGGGGAGGGGAAGACTTTGGACCCCTTCTCCCACAGCCCCCCTGGGTAGGTCAGTGCCAGTCGAGGGGGCCAGGCTGGCATTCTGGGAGAGGAAATGAGCTATACTTGATACTAGAGTGTGGCCCTACACAACACCGCCTGGGATGATGGTGATCGCGCTGTGAGTTAACCCTCAATGGGAGCTGGCACCGACATTGGATAAAGCACTCTAACAGAAAGCACTTTAGTCTAATACCTCATCCATCAAGGGTTAATGTAGAGTGTGATCTGCCATTTTGAAAGCACTCTAAGAGCCGTAAACACCTGTCCAGTTATGGCTTTGAGCGCTTTCTGCATGCTGAAAGCACAATATATGTGACATCTGTACCTAACTTTTGTTTTCAGAGTTTCATAGTTGTTAGGGGCTTGGAAGGGACCTTACAGATCAGCAGGTCCAGCCCCTCTGCACTTGGGCAGGAAAGACTGCTGGGGTCAAATAATCCCAGCAAGATTGGAGCCAAGACATTTTTTAAGGGTCATCAGGGTGGGTGAGTATTCTACCTCTGTGGGGAGCCTGTGTCAAACCCTTTTTAATATGCCACTGCAAAACCATGCCACTTTGTTCAAGTATTGCACCTAGCTTTAGTGCCAATGACCCTTCCAGGGCTGGAATACCTAGAGAAAACAAATATGAAAAGATTGTGATGACTGAATCAAATTTTTCATTAGCTTATTACCCACTATCAATAAACACATTTTTCTTCCTGCTCCATTCAGCTCTGGTAGCAATTGTGGTATTTGTCAATATAAAAATGACATTTATGGATGTTGCTGTGTGACAAACTTTCATGATGGTTTTCGATAAAGGAAGAGTAAAAAAGAGAAGCATAAAGAACTCCCTGCTCCCTCAAGGGCGTGCAAGCAGGAGTCCTCTGAGGAGCTTAGGAACGGCATCTTTCACGGGCTTCTTTGTTATTTTGCTCATTTTCTGACAGGGTGCCCAGGACCCTCGGAGGTAAATGGAACCCTGTTGATAGCACTCACAAACAGCTGTAATCACAAAGGTCCAGATCACAGTGTGTGGAAACTCATGATTTTGTCATTCGTCTCTTGATGCTTTTTATTTATGGGGGTTTTTTTTTTTCTCTGAAGGCTGCACTTCTGAAAATTTTGACACTTTTGTTTCATTTAAATAAAAGTTTCTACAACTCACGGATGCAAACAAAGCCAGGAAAACGTGAGGCATAAAAGCTTGAAAAATAGAAGACAGATAAAAAGGGCTGGAAAAAAAAAATCAGTTTACTCTTTTGCCTTCTAGGCCAATCTTGTGATCTTTTGGGATCTAGCTTAATATTGTGCAAGCATTTGGGGTCAGCAAGACAGAGCTTATGAACTCCTTATACACATAGGAATCAAAACTCTTGGCAAAGGTGATATCTTTTATTAAACCAATTAGTTATTTGCAAAAATCTTTGCAGATATCTAGTTGGTCTAATAAAAGATGTCACCTCTGCCACAAGTTTTGATTCTGCTTGCCTCTAGACCAGGGACGGGCAATTATTTTGGGCAGAGGGCCACTTTCTGAGTTTTGACAAGCCGTTGAGGGCCGCATGACAGGCAGCCCAGAGCAGATTAATATTAATTTTCTAAATATTTAGGGTCCCTGTGGGCTGGATAGAATGGCCTGGTGGGCTACATCCGGCCCCTGGGCCGCATTTTGCCTAGCCCTGCTTTAGACCAATACAGCTACAACCTGGATCCTTTATTCACATAGGACAGTTATATATACAGCTAGTTCCACTGCAAGTGATGGGGCTGCCTCTTATTTAAACCAAAAATGGTTTGGTAGCAAAAAGACATCTTAAAATTTGTGTTAGAAGAAAGGAAGAGTTGTAGAGACAGCAGCTGCATCCGTACTGCGAGCTCTCTTCTCAAATGGGACACACCATGTCAGTTGAGTTATTAATGCATCCTACCATGGGAACAATTCTTCCTTTACACTGGAAAATGGGCCCAGAATCATGAGTTTGAAAGAGATCTTTTGGGATTGATCCTTACTTATCTTTCACAAGAGTTCGTGCCTGTGAACTATTCTCAGATTTCTTAAAAGTCTCTCAGTGGATTGAATTCATATAGTCTAAAAGCAAAATCCTTTACTGAAAGAGCAATTTAAAAGCAAATATGTGGTAAAAGCTTTATCAGCTACAGCAGACATCCATAAATATAGTCTTAGATGTTTCCACTTACCTGGTCAGAATGGAGTATTCAATTTTTATTAATTATAGAAAGGTGTTTGGTCTCTTAATCGGTGGGCTATTTAAAATCTTAGCTGGAATGTTCCTTGATTCAGTTCTCATTGAGGTCAATGGAAAGATCTCCATGGACTTCAATGGGCTTTGACCCTTTAAATTATGACTCTTCTACAGATTGGTAAAAGACAAGGTGGGGGGGAGGCAGGGGAGAGAGGCACTGGTAGATATAGATGTCCCATATCTTGCTACCAAACCCAGAGCCATTCAGACTTTAAAATGTCAAGCCTGGGTTAAGGTGGCACATAATCCCACATTTAGGCACTTAAATACAGAAAAACCTGTGTTAACTGGCATTATACTACCTGAAATACTCTATTAATTGTAATTTCCGGCCGGCTAGCTAGCTGGACATGGGGGGAGGGAGAAGCGTGCACACGGTGGCCACCGCCACCCACCACTTTGCACTGCCGTCACTCCACGTGTGGTCATCACCACCCCCGAGCATGCAGCCCCCATCCCCCCCATGCTCCACAGGGGCTTTCAAAAAGGTTGAAAACCCCTGCCTCAGATAACAGGAAATTTTAGATACCCAGCACCCCCCTTGCCCCACTCATGCTGGTTAACAGCTTTTACTGTATGCAAATGTCAAGGTTTTAAGCACCCATTGATCATGCTTAAATCCAAGGAAGCTATAAGTGCTCAGCCCATTTGAAAAATCCATTCAGTGAATATCAATTTAGGCACCTTATTTAAGGCACCTGATTGAAGATTTTCAAGTGCAAAAGATTTAGTGTCACAAGCCCTCATGGAAGTCAACAGGACACAGGCTCCTAAATCTCTTCAATTATTGCCTATTCCCAGGTTTGAAAAAAAAGGCCTAGAATGATTATGGCACTCTAACTCGACTTGCTGGGTGAAGGATTTCTGGATAGTTTTGATCCTTTAGGTTGGCTGAAGAAAGATGCTGATTCTCTCCAGCCTACACTGGATGCTGATTCTCTCCAGTCCACCAGTGACTTGGATGTGGGTGTGAAGTGTATTCTGTTCAAGTTTGCAGTTGATACTAAATTGTGGGGTGAAGTGAACACACCGGGGGTAGGGAACGATTGCAGGCAGACCTGGACAGGTTGGAAAAGTGGGCAGAACACAATAGGATGCAGTACAACAAGGACAAATGCAGAGTGCTGCACCTAGGGAGTAAAAATATCCAGCACACCTACTGGCTGGGGAAGGACCCTCTCAGCAGCACAGAATTGGAAAGGGATCTCAGCAGGTGCATAGCAAATAGATCCAAGGCGGTGATACTTCCCTTCTATGCGGCATTGGTCAGACCGCAGTTGAAGTACTGCATCCAGTTCTGGGTGGCGTACTTTAAGAAGGATGTGGATAACCTGGAGAGGGTCCAGAGGAGGGCCACTCATATGGTTAGGAGCTTATAGGCCAAGCCCTATGAGGAGAGACCGAGGGACCTGGACCTCTTCAGCCTCCGCAAGAGAAGGCTGAGAGGGGATCTTGTGGCCACCTACAAATTCATTAGCGGGGTGCAGCAAGGAACTGGAAATGCTCTGTTCACCAGGGCACCTCTTGGGGTAACAAGGAACAATGATCACAAACTGACAGAGCAGAATTAGGGTAGATATCAGGATAAACTTCTTCACTGTAAGGGTGGCCAAAATTTGGAATGGGCTTCCAAGGGAGGCGGTGCTCTCTCCTACCTTGGGGATCTTTGAGAGAGGCTGGATAGGCATCTGGCTCGGGTCATCTGACCCCAGCGCTCTTTCCTGCCCCTAGCAGGGGGTTGGACTCGATGATCTGTTGAGGTCCCTTCCGACCCCAGCATCTCTGAATCTATGAATATACAGACTAAAGGTGGTAATTGTGATGTGGATAGTCTGAAAAGTATTCCATAAAGCAACATAAATTAATTTCCATGGCTTCAGCAAGAATGCTGAGTACACTTTCACTCCATGGGTGGAAAAACCCACCAATACACACACACACACGGAGAATGAGAGTGACAGAGTACTTTGCAAGATAACAAAAGGAGAGATAAGTAGAACTGAGCAAATGCAAATTGCTCTTCCATTTCTAAACAGCAGCTTAGAACTTTTTATATCCCCATCATTTTTGTCCCAATCCCTGCATAAATCTAATTGAGAGCCACCAGTTTAAATGCCTCACAGTTGATTTATACAAGATATGGTCATTCACCCCAACTAAAGCCTGTTTCCCAATTTAGCCCACAGGAACATGTTAGAATTCATGCCCACAGCATTGCTGAAGTCAGAGGTATCTTGGGTTGCTATTATGGCAACATGCAGAAAATGTTACAGATTTGCCTGTAATACTATTTAGTTACTCTAAAAAGCAGGAGATTTAACTGGAGGGGTTATATTCCTGTTGGCAGTGGGATGATAAGATTAGCAGGAAACTAAAATGTGGCTGACTGAGCAAGCATAGCGTTTCTTTAGAAATAGCTCAACAATTTAATTTTTCCAAGCTCTAGATCCTAGTCAAGCTTAATTAAAGTCAGTGGAATATTTTTTAAAGCAAAGGCAAAAAATTGAGGGCAGCAAGACATTGCTGCATCAGTTTTCAAAAACCTCTCTAGTTGGAGCCAGAGAGACACATATTTTATTATCCACTGCTGCCAGGAATGACATGGGTGCAGGACAAATAATGTAAAGAGGGAAAGATGCAGTGCGAGGAGACTTAATCCACCTAAATTTGAGCCACAGGAGATAATAGTAAGTGTAGTTGGGAATTTTCAAAGCAGCTGAAAGAAGCTAAGTCCCTGAATTTCACTGACAGCTGGGCATATAACTCCCTTCGGTTAGGGATGTGTAAATCATTGATTTTCTGGTTTGACCACTGTATTGAAAAAAAAAAAGAGATCCCCCCCACACAACAGTCTGAACTGAAACGTTGCCCATGGTGGCAGTGTTTTAGTATCCTCAAAACATGTCTTTCATTTAAAAACAAAATATTTCATTTCCATTTGGAAGTAAAGAGTTAGTCATAGGCACAGCTCATAAAGCTGCTTCCCCCCATTTTACCTCACTGCCTAGTGGGTAAAGCACTAGCACGGGATTTTGAACACAAAGACTAAATTCCCACCTCCGAGGATAGACAAAAATATCGATCTCACCTATTAGGCAAGTGCCATAGTTACCAATCTATAGGGTATTCTGTGATGCGTAGCTTTGTCTTTTCCACTTGCATTGCTCCACTTTGTATAATACGATTTATGTATTCAATGAACCACTGAGAAAGAATAAGAAGGACTAACTCAGTGGTTAGGGTACTCATTACAGGAAAGATAAGATGCATGAGTTACAACCCCTGTTCCAAAAGCTGTTTAAATGTTTCATACAGCATGGAAAAATATCAATAGGGAAAACAGAGCAACCCCAGAATACCCAGGATAAGCAACTCTTTGAGAGATGAGGTGCAAGTGCAAATCCTCTTAGGCACTGGAGAGAAGTGACCTTGGGTGTTCCTCATCTTAGAGTGTCACAAGCACTGAGATAGGAGGTAGCTGCTTCTCCTGTTCTCTCCCACAATAATTCTTCATATGAGACTATATGGTGAAATAGATATGAATGTATGAATAGTTTTGGGTTGGCCAAAAGCACATTTTTTAGTAAATAAACTATTTGAGGAAAAGTTACCATTCCAGGCTTCACCACTTTCCACAATCTCACCCAAATGACTACTTATTAGCGCCTGAGATTGCTGTATGACTATTTGTGGCATTGCTCTGAATTCAATTTTTGCAGAAAATTATTACATATCCTGGTTTATCTTCATCAAACTATGAACTCTTTTTTGATTTTGAAATTAATTCACCTTTTTTGTTTGTTTGTTTTCTGCTGTCATTTGGAATTAAATTCCAAAGTAGAGGATTTTGACACAATAGAGTCTGTGAAATGGAGTCTAACAATGAATTGTTGTAAACTCTGTTGGTCTATTCAAATAGAAGCCCCTTTGGGCACATAATCTCTTCCGCACAGTTCAACTTTCATGTGTCCTGGAAAAATGAGAGTGCCCACAAGGTTGAACTTCTGTGAAAAGTTGTACACCTGGACACAGCTGCCTTTCCGCCTGCAGCCCCATCTCATCTGTCTCACCAAGCATGACCTACCCATGGGGATCCCAGGCTGGTGGACCCTGCCCACCCATCCTCCTGCTCCATCCTGAGCCCCTGGCAGTCAGTGCAGGGCAGGTGGGCCAGGGTGCCCAGGGAGCAGGGCCAGGTCTGGCGGTGGCGGTGACACTGGCAGTGGCAGCCAGAAGAA
>NW_005841853.1:1438965-1440183 GCF_000455745.1 Alligator sinensis
AAGGGTGCTGGGAAGCTGAGTCTGGCTGCTGCGCCATCCCAGCCCTGCTGTACATCTTGGGGTGGTGGAACGGGCTGCCCCCCACACCTGGGCCAGGCAGGGTCAAGGGATTCACCGTGGGATGAATAAAATCCCTTGGTGAGCTGGATCAGGCCCATGGGCTATATTTTGTCCACCCCTACCCTGCGTTATCCCATCTGTTGAAGCTGGACTGCAAGGCAGCCAAGAATACAAGTTTCATGGGGCCAAAAACACAAGCAAGGATGCATGATTTGGTAGCATACTGATGAGTGCATTCCACTGCCAGGGAGGAGTTCTGGGTGCTGGTCTCTGCTCCGAGGGCTCCTTTTTTTTTCTTTTTAGACAATGACTATCCCATATAACACATAAACAGTCCTGGCAGCAGGGACTAGAATCCACTTTCCCCTTTTCCAAACTTACTGCCCTATTTCCTATGGCCTCAAGGTGCCATGCTACCTACTACCCACATGGTCTGGATCATCCCGGATGCTGTATCCACCCACCTAGAACTCAGTACATCCCTTCACCAAGCCAGTCTAGATGCCTAAATGAGATTCTTGAGTGTGTTAAAGAAATTTTATTCCTGACTTCTGAAAGTCAAGAATACTCGGCGTCACTCTTGTAGGAACACATCGTTGGGAAAGACTGTTTGCTGCCTCTCCAAAGAATTTCAACTCTGATTCTTTACCTCTGAAGAATTCAATGGCCTGAAGCCATAATATGTAAAACCCAGAGCTCTATGACAACATCCATAGTCAAGAAATTCATTTTTCTGGTGCACTGGAATTCTCTAACCCAGTGTTTCTCAACCTTTTAAGTAGCAAGCACCCCCTAACTTCTGAAAATTTTAATTAGTATCCCAACACTCAATTTTCCAAGGGATTTTATATTTACAGACTAATGTGTGCCATATGTTGAAATAAGGGCTGTGTATATAAGGCCGTGATATGACAGATGTCTGATCTAGCGTGGGTAGGGTTGTCACCTTTTACATCAGGGTTGCACAACTCAAGTATGTACCTGGGCTAGAGGTGATGTTGGTCAAAGCTAGGAGGGCTGACCCCACTTTCACACCACATTATTACTGGGGAATGTAATTTTTTAAGTTGCACCATATTTTTGCCATAGTTTTGAGAGGAGGAAGGGGTGAGAGAGAGGGGAAAAGAGGGTGAGAAAGAGTGCTGGTGTACCGACATA
>NW_005841853.1:1440214-1449379 GCF_000455745.1 Alligator sinensis
CCTGCGTACCCTCTGCCTGTCTTGCATACCCCCAGGGGTACACGTACCACAGGTTGAGAAACCATGCTCTACACAAGCTGTGCTGCTCAACCTTATTGACAAGTGGGCCAAATCTTGAAATCAGAAATGGGCTCAGGGCCACATAGAAAAGCATTATAGTTCTATACTTCAGAATATCCTGATATTAAGTATTGTAAGAAATCTTAGGAGGAAAACATGCACTTTTAGGCTTAATAATACAAAGTAAAAGTGTAATATTTCATAGTATTATTTTTAAATTGTATAAATATAATTACATTTTAAAAAGAAGCAGTGGCTTGTGCAGCAGCAGGATTGAGGTACATGGGCCACCAGTTTGTATTAGCCTCTAAGGAGCTGGCTGGTTTCCAGGTTCATAGTATTAGTGGGAGATGGTGGGGTTTCAGGCCCAAGGGGAGGGGAGGCCAGATTGACATTGTCCCACTGGTAATACTGTACCTTACCTCTGCTCCCTGCACTTCCCAGTGCCCTACAAGCATCTCCTGAAGGGAGAGATGTGTGCTTTGGGAACGTCGTAGGACCATGCTCTTCCCCAGAGCAGTGGGGCTTTCTTTGAAATAACTTTCTTTTGTATTCAGGTGTCATATCTAGCTTTGTGCAGTACCAGAACCCCATGGGCATGTGCACTGGGCTCTGGTGCTGCATGAAAGCTGTGGCTCTGCACAGCGCCCACGCTGCCATGCCAGGGAGCTTGGGGCTTTCACTCAGCTCTGAAGCCCAGCCTCCTGTCCCTGCTGCTGAATTCAGTAGAGGACGAAGAGGGAAGTGAATGCTCTTGTGCTCAGCTCCTGGCGTTCAGAGCTGTAGGCCAGTTGGGCTCACCGGCATGTCAGCATGGGTGAATACTGCTTCCACTCCTTACCTTTTCCACTCATTTCATCAGCAGGGGAAAGGAAGGGACCAACAGAGCAGCAGGCCAGTGTGGGAGAAGACAGAGGAAAAGTAAAGCAGAGACTGGGGCTGTGGCACATTTGCTCCCTTTCTATTGGTGGGGGGTGCATTGTGTTTGTGAAGGCGGTGTTGTTATTGGTGCTTCTGTACATCGCTCTGTTCTTCCCTCCTTCCGAGCGCATTGCCCACAGGATCCAGAGGGCCGTGCGCATGTTGTTCTGGGGCTCCAGATGGGAAAAGATCACCAGGAAGACCTTGTACAAGGACAAGAGGGCTGGGGCAGGGGCCAGACATCCTCCTGTTCCCATGGGCCAAGTATCTGCAAGCTGGCAATGGGCATGGAATCCAAAATTGCCTGCCTGGTGAGATGTTTTGCAGGGCCCATCCTGAGACACTTGGGGGGGTAGTTCACCCGGACCAACCACAGACCATGGATCATGGGCTCAATGTAGTTCTACAAGATCCTAAACCAGTTCCACATTGTAACAGTTTTGTGTGGTCAGTGGGCATTTGTACCGGAGTGCAAGTTCAGACTTAGTAATGGGTTACGGGTTTTTTTCGTGGTGTGATACTAGAAGTGCAGATATATATAGCCTGATAGATAGATAGATAGATAGATAGATAGATAGATAGATAGATAGATAGATATTTTTCCAAAAAAAAAAAAAAATGTCTGAGCTGACATGCTGGTGATGAGCTAGCTGTTCACATTGATTTGTGGGCCACATCTGGCCTGTGAGCTGGAAGATGAAGCACCGCTGTGTTACACTAACACTCTCAGGATACAGCTTGCCTTTGTAAAAGAAAACTTTCTGGAGACCAAGCTGAGACTAGAAAGAGCTCCCTCAGGGGCTAAGAACCATTACAGAGCCCATGACCTTCCATTAAACACCTTCATCAAGCTATTTACATGCCGACATGCATATCAAAAATTGCATAACCTCCCCTCCCCGCCCCCCCGAAAGAAAAAAAATCTTTGAATTCTACCCAAGCAAAACCGTAAATGTTTCTCCCCATGGGGAAAGGATAAGAGAGAGAAAAAAAAAAACCACAGCATGATAAATATGTCATCACACTGCTCAGTGCATTACTGGAAGGTGCAGCTGTTTAGAATAGCTCCGGGTCTACTTCCTCATATGTTGAAATGGGGAAGATGATCAGAGTCTGTTGGATTGCTGCGGTACTGGATAGAATTAAAAAGGAAGACATTATTGGGAGAAGGATAGAAGGAGGAATAGCTCTTACAAAGGGAGTGTTAAAATGTTTGAATAAGTATCTGAACCTTTGGATACTAAACCGAAGTGAATAGAGTCTCTGATCCTTTGAGGTTTGTCCATCTCTAGCCCTAGTTACTGTGAGGTTCACTGACAACAGTAATGAAATATTTACATTGAGAGCCTTGGCCTGCGTCCCTGAAACATTCTTTTTATATTGATATAGAATTCTTTGGGGCCAAAAAATTGTATGGAGAATTGAGCCTATTCAACTTCATACAAAGGGCTAGAGAATACAATACTAGAGACATATTTTCCCATTGCCTATGAAATGTTTCAAGTGAAAACTGCTTCTTTCAACATCGCAGACCTTCTGGGAAATGACCTGTACACTGGATAAGTTGACAGGCACGGTAGGGGATTTCATTACACCTTAGAATTTGACTGGCACAACCAGCTCTCTCTGGCTCTCTGTAACCTCTGGCAAGTGCTTGGAATTGAATCTGTAAATGTTAATCAATATTTCAGGCCTATTAAATAAAGAAAGGCATTGTGGAAATCAAAGCACTAATGGCTAGCATGGTGCTATACAATGACTTCCAGGCTGTCAAAAACCTTGTAGGGAGCAAAAGAGCAAATATTTTAATAAAACAATTATCTCTACAATTTCAAACCTGCAGAAGACTGTTATATCTCCACCACAATCATGGTTACTTAATTTTAGTTTCAAACAGTTCAATGCGCAGCAACTCTAAATGTGCTTTTCAATGAATATTTACAGAGCTATTCTAAATCTTTGGGAATTGTGTTCACATTTGTCCGTGCAAAATGTTCAGGTGCTTCCATTTTTTTTGGAAAGATTAAGGGACTGATCTTGCTCCCAAAGCTAAAGGGAATGTTATCATTTCAGTGGGTGCATGTGCTAGATAACAGCAAATGCAGGTTTTTAGGGCTGCACGAGCAATCCAAGTTAGTAGTGTCTGTCCTACAAGACAGTGGCCTGTTAAAATAATAAAAGACTATGGGCCATATCACACATTATTTTTAGTTTGTGCTAGCACTTAAAATATGAGTGTAAAAACAGTAAAACACATGCTCAGTGTGATTGTATCATAGCAAAGTTTGGACTTTTCATAGGAGGAGTATCCTCAAATTGTACTAGGAATTGCATGTGCTGCTATTGTCCAGCTGCTCCACAGAGATAATACGAGCAATCTGCAATCCCACCCTAGAACCACACCAGAGTTTCAGCCAGTCCTGTTGCAGTGCCTGTTGATCCCAGCCCTGACAGCACTAGGGCCTTGAACCAGCTCCAGTGCAACACAAACTTGGGTTTTAGGAATTGCAAATATAGGGGGGCTGCATAAGGGAATTCTAAATCTTTGGGAATAGAGTTCATGTGGGGGGGGGGTGTAGGAAGTAATACAGCCAGCCTAGCTGCCCCCCCCCCCCCCCCTCGCACGCCCCCGTTTGCAGTTCCTAAAAAAACATATTTGTACCAAACTGGAGCTGGTTCAAGGCTCAGGTGCCATGTTGGGGCTGGGACTGACATTCAGCTTCTTGTTGGTCCCATCTCGAGGACCACATGGAGCCAGTTTGAGACTTTGGTGCCATGCCAGGGATGGGAGTGACAATCAGTGAGCTGGGGATTGCATTAGAGAGTAGCAAACATTATCATAGGACTGCTCAGAACACATTGTAATTTTTAATATGGTACATTAATACTACTGTCTAAATAAAGCATGTATCAACTGTCCTGTGCAACAAAGCCCTACAATAGTTACCATCTACTTCCAAGTTATTCCTTACCTGCTATAGGTGTATGCCTTTACCTTTTTTCTAGTTAAGGGGCCCGGGTTCAGACTGAAAGAAGAAAAATAAAACAGGAACATTTGAAAATGTGAAGGTACTGCTAATCTTCTTTCACTTTGCAGGTGTTAATGACCCTCTCCCCTTTTAAAATGGTCTTTGACCATCTACTAATCTAGCTACCCTTTCTTTTCCAATTTTTAGCTGTTAGCTACTCTTGGGATTGTCTCTCTTCTGTTTCACAGCCCTGTAGACTGTTTTTTGCCCTACCTAATCTGCTTTTCTCTCAGACCTGAGGAATGCACTGCATTTCAAAGCCTGTCTAAGGCTTTCCCAGCCATGCAGTCAGTCCAATACAAGATATCATCCATAAAAATGCTTGCCTCTTGAAAATTCGAAGGTATTTATATTAGAGGTACACTGATACATTGGTCTGATATTGGGGAGCTGGAGATGAGGGGTACTAGTGGTGGGGGGCAGAAAGGCTACAGAAAGAAGAAGCGAGTGTGGGCAGAGGGCAAGGGGGTCACCTGACTGCACCCACCCACTTGACCCCCACAGTAGCAGTGGGGGGGCGGGTGGAGGTGGAGTGAATATGACAACCCTCCAATAATTACCTTCTATACCTCAAAAATGATAACAAACTTACTATTTTTCCATATATAGATTTTGATTATGGGGTGGTCATCTTAAATTCAGGGTTGACTTAGATTTGAGTAAATAGGGTAATTCATAAATGTTTGTAAAAACAAGTTGTATAAAGTCTGAGAATATTTGATAGAAAATATTACAAAAGTATAAAATAATCTTGTTTAGCTGGAAAAGCATACTTGTTTCACCATTTCCTCAATGATAAAGCAGAAAATTTTTGACCCTATATTTACTTCACAGTAATGGCCAAGCCTGCAAAGGCTTAGCATTTGGTATAGGTTTGGATAACTCCTCTGAAGGGCAAATGCTGCTTACTTAGATCTTATCCACACATTTTGTTCAGGAAAAAAAAAAAAATCTAGGTTGAAAAAAATCTCACTAGAGCAGATTTATTTATGGAAGTATAAACACATCTTAAACCTGTGGACCAAGCTAAATATTGGGTGGTAATGGATTTAACAAAGGATCGTTTAAAACACCCATGTGCATGTGTGGGTAGGGGCAGTACATATGTGTGTGTATAAAATAACACTAGTACTATAACGGAGAAAAATGGAAAATTCATTCCTAGACTATGCAGTCACAAAAGGCATTTTTTTTAAAGAGCTCCGTTTGTGTGCATAAAGATGTGTGGCTTCTCATACAAGCAAAAGGTCATTATGTAAGATACAGGTTTTGCGCACACAATTACGATAACTGCATGCACTGATAGGTGGAAATATTTTGCACACAAGTCAGAGTGTTTTCTTAAAGAACAAAACAATACCAGTTCCAACTCTTACTTTGACTTAATTATGACTCATAGCACCTTAATTCAACTGCATACAATACTTTACTTCCCGATCCGTATCATTGTAAACTGCATTTTGTACATAGTTAATTTTGCACCAGGTTCCACACCAGAGGTGGTAGTCTGTAGGAGTGACTAACATCATAATACTAAAAACAGAGAAAAAATACATGCAGCTACTGCTGTGGATACATTCATACTCACATTTTTGGATTTAGATTCTGATTTAACAGTGTACCAGGGATTCTACTTAAGTTGGGTTATATCACTGTAAAACTGGAACAAGGGAGAGGTGAATCAGGCTTCCCGTATCTACTTGCCCACACTAATGATTACATCCTACAATACTTGAAATGACCCCAAGAGTGACATGGAGGGAGCTGTGAATATGTTTTGATAGCTGAACAAAAACCAAAATTACTCGATTTCCATCTTTGAGTCGGCAGTGTGACGAAGCCATCAGAAAAGCCAATGGCACTTTATCGTGCATCAGCAGATGCATGACAAATAGGTCCAAGGAGGTGATACTTCCCCTCTATCGGGCGCTGGTCAGACTGCAGTTGGAGTACTGCGTGCAATTCTGGGCACCGCACTTCAAGAGGGATGAGGATAACCTGGAGAGGGTCCAGAGAAGGGCCACTCGTATGGTTAAGGGCCTGCAGGCCAAGCCCTACGAGGAGAGACTAGAGAACCTGAACCTTTTCAGCCTCCGCAAGAGAAGGTTGAGAGGCGACCTTGTGGCTGCCTATAAGTTCATCACGGGGGCACAGAAGGGAATTGGTGAGGTTTTATTCAACAAGGTGCCCCCGGGGGTTACAAGAAATAATGGCCACAAGCTAGCAGAGAGCAGATTTAGATTGGACATTAGGAAGAACTTCTTCACAGTCAGAGTGGCCATGGTCTGGAACGGGCTCCCAAGGGAGGTGGTGCTCTCACTCTTTCCTGCCTATGCAGGGGGTCAGACTCGATGATCTTTTGAGGTCCCTTCCGACCCTAACATCTATGAATCTATGCTAGCATGTATACTATATATGGTAGCCAAGTGATGGTAAAACTATTTCCAAAGCTTTTTAAACATATAGAAGAAGCCCAGGTGCTGAATTCTTGATATTTGGGAACTCACAGAAATGGCTTTATTTTGGGAAGGAGGAATTCAAAATAATACATTAAAAAGGTCAGAGCAAATTTGGCTTTTTGTCATTTTTGGAGTACTGTCTTTTTTCATATAGTGTCATTTTTTCCTAAAACAATAATAATAATACTTTAATATTTATTTTCCAAGAGTACCATTTCCTGATTTAGATAATCACAGAAAAAGTCATCTGCCTGTTAGTCAACTTCCAACAATGGAAATTCTTGTACGGGTTCAAATTTACTGCATTTCTTTCCAAAAGGAGCATACAGTTTCCAATTTAGTTGTTAGTGGTTCTCATCTTTTTTCAATATTATGATTCTGTCTCAATGTAAGTAGTCCTATCTGTAAGTAGTCAAGCACGCAATTTTAAAACGCAACAAATGTTATGTGGTGTATATCTTATAATAACCACCAGGCTTTTTAAAAAAATCAACTTTTGCCTTTGTTTCAGCCTTTGTTTTCATTGGAGAAAGGTAGTCTTTTCTTCTGCCATTATTATTCTAGGTTGTGGCAAATATTTAGCTTTGCTTTGTGACCCTCAAACCAAATGCCAACTGCGCTTTCCCAATCCTACCCGCCTATTTATCAGCTAAATTGCCAGTTTTGACCCAAAGATCACATTTTCAACTGGAAATGAACCAAGTCATTGGTACCCTGAATTTAAGTCACAAAAAAACCCACAACTGGTGTTGTTTGCTGTAAGAGGTAGAGGAGGATCACCCTCCCACTCCTTAGCTCAAAAGTTTTGTATTTAGGGGACTTGGTGAGGGAGAAGGGAATCAGGGTTCTAGGTCCCCGTCACCTAGAGGCAAGGCACTGCATAGGGTGCACTCCGGTTAGAAGTGGATCCACAAAGCAGTCAGGAGGGCAAAGATGTGGGGGGCCTAGAGGAGAACAAAGCAGAGATGGTGATTTAGTAAATGAAAAGCTTCCATGGAAGGAAAGGGGGCCTATGTTCTGGCCTTGAATGGGACAAAATCTCTTTCTTATTCAGAATGATCTCCAGCCTTTCTCTTGAGGCTAGTGCTCTGGGTCTTGGTAGCCAAAAGAAGCATAAGGAAGAGGGCCTATGGCTCAGTGAGGGGGGTATTGCCCTTAGCAATGCAAGCCTATTCACCTGGTAATTACAGCATTTTACAAAGAAGTGGGAGATGCAACTTCAAGCTCCTTGTGGGTGAGGGGAGCCTGACACCTGCCTCTCCTGCTCTCTGGGTGGCTACATAAGTGCCATTTGGGCAGGTGAAGGTGAAATAGGACTTAGCTTAACAGGAGCTAGATAAAGGCCATAACCTATATGAAGATCCCACTGGCCAAGTTTGTGAATTACACCAAGTTATGGGGAAGCATGTCAGACTTGAAGATAGGCTACGGATATAGGCAGATCTGGACAGGCTGGCAAGTTGGGTGAGTCGGAACCAGATGAAATTCAAAATTGAAAAGTGTAACATGCCCCATCTGGGGATGAACAGTCCCCTGCACACCTACAGGCTTGGTGGTGCCAAACTGACCAGCACCACGAATGAAAGGGACCTGGGGTAACAAGAGACCACAGTATGAACATAAGCCAGCAGTGTGATGCTGTAGCCAGTAGGACAAATACTACTCTGGCATGCATCAATTGATGCAACTCCACTAAAGCCAAGGAGGTGACTCTTCCCCTCGACACAGCACTGGTGAGACCGCAGCTGGAGTACCGTGGCCCGTTCTGGGCACCGCACTTTAACAAGGGCATGGACAAGCTTGAGAGAGTCCAAAGAAGAGCCGCCCATACGATCAGAGTCTTAAAAGGCAAGCCATATGAAGAAAGGCAGAGGGATCTGGGACTCTTCAGCCTGAAGAAAAGAAGGCTGAGAGGGGACCTGGTAGCACCTTACCGCTATACTGGGGGAGTACAGCAAGGGCTCAGTGAGTGACGGTTCACCAAGGCATCTAAGGGGAAAACCAGGAGTAATGGCCACAAACTCCCGGAAGATTGTTTCAGGCTCAACATTAGGAAAAACTTCTTCACAGTCAGGGTGTCCAGACTGTGGAATAAGCTCCCTCCAGAGTGGTGCAATCACCTACCCTGAAACTCTTCAAGAGGAGACTGGACAGTCTCACCTGACCCCAGCTGTCTTTCCTGCTTGATGCAGTGGGCTGAACCCAATGATCTTCCAAGGTTCGTCCCAGCCCCTTACAATCTATTAATCTATATCTAGAGAGAAACTTCAGGAACCTCCAAGTTAATAGCTGCAACTGAACTCATTGCTTGTCAGCAAGTGAAACATATGTTTGCAACATGCCTACTGAATTGGACCTTTTGGGAGATTAAGAATTTATGCATGCTTTTAGATCACAACAGCTTATGTGGGGGCTTGGCATATACAGAAACATATGGGTACATGGGGATCCTTGAACTCTTAAACCTAGCAGCCAAATGGGTTTTGCAGGTTTTGGAGTGCAGTAGCATAACTAGTGAGGTAAGGGGGGCATCCACCCTGGGCACTGACTGGGGCGGGGGCACCAGGTTTCTCCCACCGGGAGCCTTTTTAATGGCAGGGAAAACTCTGTGCTGCCCCTACCTGGCCATAGGAGCCAGGCCACACTAATCAATGTATTTGAAGGCGGGGGGGGGGGGGGGGGGGGGGAGGGGAGGG
>NW_005841853.1:1449410-1469097 GCF_000455745.1 Alligator sinensis
GAGGGGGGGGGGGGGGGGGGCAGGGAGAAGTGTAGTGGTGCTCCTCCCTTTCCCCCCATTCCTTGGGAACTTTTGCTTCCAATGTGTAGGTACAATGTTTAGGTATGGGCAGGGGAGAAGCTGTAATGAATGGGGCACCAGGACCTGCTCCAGAGGGAGCCTGGCCACAGAGCGCATCAGTAGGGTCCACTGAACAGTAGCAGCAGCCCATGAAGTTAAGACTTCCCTTCTCCTCACCCAGGTCACTGAGAACCCCATTCTAGCCCATGCCCTGCACATGCAATGAGCACCCTGCACCACTGCTACAGTGGGAGTTTCTGGATCACTGGGTTGTTTTTTGGAGCGGGGATGGGGGTAGTGTGGGAGGGGAAAGGGGCCACTTTACTTGGTCTTGGTGAGGCTGCAGCTGGAGTACTGCATCTGATTCTGGGCTCTGCAATTCAGAAGGGATGTGGAGAAGCTTGAGAGAGTCCAAAGGAGAGCCACGCACATGATTAAAGGACAAGAGAGCAGGCCTTATGAGGAGAGGCTGAGAGCCATGGGACTCTTCAGCCTGGAAAAGTTTAGGCTCAGGGGTGACTTGATGGCAGCCTATAAGTACATAAGGGGTGTACATCAGTAACTGGGAGAACATCTGTACACCAGAGCACCCCAAGGGAAGACAAGGTCCAATAGTCACAAACTCCTGGAAAGTCATTTTAGACTGGACATAAGGAAAAACTTTACTGTCCGAGTCCCCAGGGTCTGGAATAGGCTCCCCACGGAGGTGGTGCAAGCACTTACCCTGGACACTTTCAAGAAACACCTGGATGTTTATCTTGCTGGGATTATTTCCCCCCAGCTGACTTCTTGCCCCTGGGGCAGGGGGCTGGACCCAATGATTGTGCGAGATCCCTTCCAGCCCTACTGTCTATGAAAGCTGTGAAATCTATGGAGGTTGGAATTTGTGCATTTAAATTCTACTCGAGTCCCAAATTAGCTACCATATTGGATCTTGCTACAAGTCCTTAATAACCAATTCCAGGGTATTTTTAAAAGGTGCACTGATGGGGAAAGATTACAAAAGAGCACTGCCACCATAAAATGCAACAATGTTTGTCACAATAGGTTAGCTTTTGAATTAAACCAGATGTATAGGAGTATAAATCAGAAGGCATACCGATAATCTACTTTAAAATATGGAAGACTGAGGAAGGGAAGAGGCGCTTATATATTAAAGCAAATTATTAAAGTTGTTTCATTATTACAGGCATGATCTTCCTTCCTCTAGGAAGATAGAACTTTTTATTGTTGCTTCAAAAAGCTGCAGAGTGGAACTCATAATGATGCCAACTGTCAAACTTATCATGTCTCAATTCTATTAACACCTTCTTTTGAAGTTTCTAACATGTAAAATGCAATTTACTATAAAAGGTTTCAACACCTACTGAAAAGAACTCAAGAGCAGAGAAACGCTGCATTTCAGCATATGCTTCAGAGAGTTCAGGAGGTTTTTCACTGCTGCTAAGACGCTCTGTATGCTAGGGAAATTGGTAATGCACTCTTCTGCCAGAATCACGAAAAAAAAAATTACCGTTTACTTGAGAGGTATGGAGACATTCAGCTCTAAAGTGGATGATGTTGCTTGAGCTCAGGTCAAGAAAGAGGAGTGAACCAAGCCTTGATTCAAAGTTCAAAACAAATACAACCCCAGTTTGTATGGGCCTCAAGTCAGTTCAAACTGAGAAGCAATCTATGAACATGATGCACTTCTTCCTCGCGCTAGTGTCAGACTGGAGGAACTCCACTATGAAAAGAAAAGAAAAGAAAAGAAAAGAAAAGAAACCCCGTGGGGAGAAACGTGATAGGCATTTTCTTCATCTTTTTTTCAAAAATCAAAATTTGAAACCTTCCAATGTGATGATAACAGATATAGGTACAGTTAAATACCTAACACCTAAGTGATCCACTAAAGTTTTTTCAAAGTAATTATAGTTAAATATTTAAAGTGGTTCAGTCCAATAATAGGGTTTGTGGGAATAGCTCACTGAGGGATGGAAAAGGAAATAAATTCTATCAGTATGCCCATCCTTTTATAGCCATGTTACTGACACATAAGATGTATACAAACTGTTGATCCAGTACAGCTATTTCAGTAAAATTATTACAATCTTAGTACAAATCGTTAATCTAGATGCAGAAGAGGATATTACACACTATTTCATTCACTCATAGGAAGATTTCCACATATTTAAATTAAGTTTCCTTTTGCTCCATTGAGTCCCACGATTCCCGTGGTGTGTCATTATGGTGCAAGGTAACCATACTAAAATATGGCCCTGCTATGCTCTGAAGTGTACGCTCACTTCATACACCAGCTCCCAGACCAGAAGTACTATAGCCATAGCATAGGATTTATTGGTGCTGTGAAGAGCAATAATAATACAGGATTCCCTGGCTTTATGTTGTACACACATTCCTGGACAATGGTGCATAACTCAAATTTGCATAAAGGGAACCCACTTTTTAATGCAACACATAGAGATATGCTCCAAGACCTTTACTGTACTGATCCCCAGGCCCATTTCTACCACTTTTATAAGACGATTTTGGTACTCACCAACAGCAGACAGGCCGTTGCTGCTGCGCTTTGTGCCCAGCTGCAGCTGCCCTGAGAGTGGCACTGCTGGGTTGCGCCGTGCCCCCTCTCTGCCCAGTGGTGGGATGCACATGGCATCATGCCGCTCCCAGGGCAGCTGCAGCTCCAGAAGCACAGGCACCACTTGCTCTGAGTGACGGGCTTCCACCACGCTGATTGCATAAGAGCGAATTTACCTCGCATATAACCGTTTTTATACCAAAAAATCATTATCGCATAAGAGCGAATTTACACATGCAGAACTCGCATAAAGCGAGGGAAACCTGTAGAGCTATGCTGTTTCTGGTTCAGGATCTAGCATGGGGACTGCCTTAGCGCAACACTGCCTTATTAGGTTTAGGTTATATAGCTATAACCTAAATTATTCCTTTTAGATATCACAGTTCCTCCTCCTGTGACTGCTCTTATCTCCATTTATAAGCGTCTAAATTCAAACATTGTTATGATTATCACTTAGGTCTTTTCAGGCCCCTTTGGAAGTCGGTTCAAGTTGGCTGTGTAAAATTCATGCCACCCACAATTCCACATTGCTCTTGAATGACTCAGCCATAAATGTTAGCCAGTAAAATGTAGAAACCCGCACAACTTATCTTGAAAAACAAAGCAGCAAACAAACAAACAAACCCCTCTTCCAAGAACTGGAAGTGTTGAGTTTATAATTGAAGCTTTTTGATAGCTATTCTTCTCCTTGATAGATACAAACGAGCCATTTATTTATGACTGAAGCAGTGTTTTCCTGTTGAACTATCCAATTTTTTTTTTGTTAAGTTATTTATAACAATTGTAACAAAGCCTTGGGCTTCAGAGCTCTAGATAAGGCTGAATGCATTTTATGAGAAGCAGAACATCTTGGGACAAAATGCCTAAAACAGTAACAACAAAGAAGAGTGGATTATGTAATCTGAACACAAACAAGTCTCTTTCCCCCTTCATATCACTGTCCATTGAATTCTACATCATGCATAAAGCACAGCATGCATTCAAAAGAAGTTCTAATGTGTCATTGTCATTATATCTTGTGTTGCATTATTTACAATCCCAATGTCAGATTTCTATGGGGAAAACTTCACAACTGCAACAGACCTTGCTTTAGGGGGCTGCTATGTGATGAGAGTTTTCTTCCCAAAGAGCACAGATAATGAAACTAAATCAATGGCATTTTTCACTTTCTGTTTTCTGAAGGCTTTTGTGATTTTTCTTCACACTTCCCTTAAAAAGTGGGGGATCAAGGCTAAGATTTCAAAACGAGTGCATTAAATTAAGCATATAAATAGGTTCATCGGGGCCTAAATAAGTGATCTGATCTTTGAGAGAGTGCTGGGAATCCTTCTGCTTTCACTGTACTGTTTTTCTGAAAAAAATATAGGAGAGAGAGAAAGAGAAACCTAGGATTGTATTCAAGATCATTATAACATCCATGCTTTGTTATGATGGGGATATTTTTATGGCTTGGAATATTTCAGCAAATAAGTCATTCAGACCATTTTTTTAAACAGGCATCTAAAAGTACGGTACCCCAACTCCGTGAAAGTGGTGGCATTTTTCAGAAGGATCCACTGTGTAACCAGTGCTTCAGACAGAGTTACTGCTTGTTTTTTTGTGGCTTTTTGGAAATATATATGTGACAAGCTCCTTGCTTTTGCCTGGCATGCCAGGCTTGGAGAAGGGCACTTCTTATTGGTGGAACATTTCCACCAATAAGGTAACAGTTGGGAGGGGCTTGCTCCACCCCTGCCCACAGGAGGGGGAGGGTGCAAAAAGCCCCGGACCTGAGTGAAGCCTGCGCTTTGTAGGTTCAACAGACTCTGGTGGGACATGGCCTCCAGAGAGAATAAAAGGACAATGTGCTTGGCACGCAGAGTAGATGCATTGAGGGAATGGAGAAAAAGGAAGAAGGGGCAGAGAAGAGCTGGGGAAGAGCTGCCCAACAGGCACAGCAGTGCTGAGAAGAGCCCTGAAAACTCCTTTGCTGGGACTGATGTCACAGCCGCATCAGTGTGCGGAGTGGCGCGCGGTGCACAGACCTCGAGTCTGCTCGAGGGAATCTGGGTCTGTATTCCCTGCCAGGTAGCCAGGGTGCGGTGCAGAGATCACTTCATGGAGCTGCTCAAGGCAGCTCGGGTCTGTAACCCTTGGCAAGCAGCCAAGGGCATGGTGCAGAGATCACTATACAGCGGATCTGGGAGTGGATCAGGGCTCTGGGATCCACTTTGGGTGGCTCGAGCCCCATCCCCTGGTATGTGGCCCAGTAGCTGATGCAGGCAGCATTGGGCCAGAGGGTCCAAGAGCTGATTGAGCCCCCGCACTGCATGAGGCAGCTTGGGCCTCCAACCTACCTGGGCAGAAGGATGAGCCCTGCAGTGCATGGATCGGTACATGGGGCCATGAGTGGGCCACTGGGTGTGGGGAGAGAGCCCAGGAAGCAGAAGGCCACCCCGGTGGGAGCTGGAGACAGCCCTGTAATGGCAAGAGTTATGAGGTGCAGGGAAGAGGGGTCTGCCACAGGGGAGGGAAACCTTGGGAGAGGAGTCAACAGGGGCCCTGTGGGGTAAGGGTCATGAGCCAGCCCAAGAGAGGAAGTAACAGCAAGAGTTCCTATCACAGAACCGGGGTGGGTATACCTACCCTCATTGGCACCCCAAAGGGTGTAAGAGTGCCTTACATTCTGCCAGTCTGCACCTTATATTTTGTTATATTTGGGTTGTTTTGCATTCACTATTTTATGAGCATGGGTGTATGTCTATAGTTCTTATCTAATGCTTCTTGGTTAAGGGTTTTTCACAATTGGTAAATAGTTCCCTGCTGTTTATTCTGTGATACTGTTGTACTTACCTGCACTTACCTGTTTCAGGATCCACCTGCTTATCTGCGGTGGGTGTGGACTGTTGGCATTTGCTTTCGCTTATTGTTTCAGGGCTTATTATTGACCTGCATTGGGTTTGAGGCCACTGCTGGTGGTACTGTTCCCAGATTGTCGATTATTGAAGTCAGCATTGTATATAAAGTTAAATTGTAAATATTTATTCTCAGTTGAAGGTTTTACTTGTATCTGTGTGTGTGTGTGTGTGTACATGTACATATATGTACATATACACACACACACACACACACACACACACACACACACACACACACACACACAAGGGCATGCCCCCTCCACAAATGGAAGGGATGAGTGGTCAGGTGGTAGTGCTGTGAGAGGGATCTGGTCATCTATGTATCAGGCCAGGGCAAGATAGCTTAACTATTTACAACTATTAAACTATTTAACTATTTAACTCCTGGTTTTCCCCTTGGATGCCCTGGTGAACAGTTGCTCACCAAGCCCTTGATGTACTCCCTTAGTGTAGCTTAACTATTTACTTGCCAGGCCAGGCCAGGATGGCTTAACTATTAACAAATTTATTAACATTTTTAAAAATAGTTAAGCCATCTTGTCCTGGCCTGGCTCTATAGAGAATAGAGGAACTGGTACAGACCCGACCAGATCCCTCTCACAGCGCTATCACCTGACCACTCATCCCTTCCATTTGTGGATGGGGCACGCCCTTGGGTCTACCCAGGCTACATATATTAACAAATTGGACAAAAATCCACTCTCTCTACTTCAATTTTATTCAACCTTTACTCAGGCAAATTCCCGAAGGATCACAGTTACTCACTGAAGATCAGCTCATAGTGATTCACTTAGCTGACCACAGTTTGGGCTATGGAGCTAATGGAGGGAGGAGGCACACCGTTTTATTTATACCAGAAGTGAAATTCTGCTGAGGATAATTGTGACAAGCATGTAGGTCTCAAGAGACTTCAAAGCAGAAGTGAAAAACAGTTTGAGGTTTTGTCCTACCTGCAGATTTTATATATTTCCAGCATGACCATCTCAGTGTTTTCTAGCCTTTTCATCAGTTGAATAAGACTTAGCATTTTTGACAGCATACATTCAAAGCACCATACAGGCATTAATTAATAAGCTGGAGACGATGAACAAGTGGTGAAAGTTTCAACTTTTTGTATTGAACAGGATAGCCATATCCTTCCATGGACCAGCCAACTATAAATGCCAGCCATGAACAGCATGACAGCATTCAGACCGGAGCCTGCAGTCAAACTGTCAACGGCATCTAATTAGCAGAACTCTAGATCAAGAATAAAATGTGTTTGACTCTTCATAAAAATGATGTGTAAAATGTTACATAATGACACACTGCTGCTCTACATCCCCCTAATGTTTTGACAAGGGGCGTCAAGCAGTGAAATACGGCAAAGCGCCAATGTATTTGTGTGATCGTGTGTTAGGATCTGAATTTTCTGTTCTGTATTGCTCAACAACAAAAAAACCCCCAAACTGGATCAGACCCTGGGGATGAATCGACATGGTGGACCCAATGAAGCTATTTTTTTTAATAGGACCCCCGCGCCACATTTGTTGCCAAATTGGAAGGTGTATAGAGAAGGCGGAAAGAGAGGTAGCAGGGGGAGAAAGTTTGGTGTCCTGATTGAGGCACTGAATCCCAGCCAAGAGAAGCAGAGTCTGCCTACTGTTTTCTAGCAGGAGATATCCAGGGATATGATTTGAAGACATGCAGATTTGTATAGTCACAGTTGCAACTGAAACCAAATGAGAGTTGTTCTCTTAAAAAAACCCGCCAAGACCAAAAACGCATACATCTGTATCTCTTGGATCTCAGTTGGAGAGCAAACATTGGTGGAAGGCTTTGACTTTAATCGCTCCTTGTTGCAGGTCCTCATGTAGGACAGAGGCATAATAAAACCCCTGAGGTTTTATGCCTCTGATGTATAATATAAACCGATTCTTGAAATTCTCATATACTCTAAATGATGAACACCACAGAAAAGTCCACAAGACATGATTAGCAGTTAATAATTCTGTCTTCAGAGAGGGGTTTGATAATTAGGCAGTAAAATAAAGCACAAGGGCCCATGATGATTTTTGAACAGAGCCCTCTCCATCCTATCTGGTGAATGAGATTGGGTGCAACACAGCTACAGTCTTTTTGTGCAGCAAACCAGTAACCAATAGACTGAAACTTGACGATCCAGATCCTAGTTACAGCAGTACTGGAGTACTCAGTACAGCTTGTACATTTGCTTCAAGACAGTCAGGGTTCCTGTAGAGAAAAAAAGGGGAAAAAAATCCAACTAAAAAAATCCCTGGTAAGTGATCAAATAATAAAATATCATGCATATGCACAAGAAAACCAAATTAGGAGTATATTGGCAGGAGTAATTTTGACATTTCCTAACTTTCTGAGTGCTTGACTTTGCAATCTAACCATTATTTAAATATAGTTTTGTATAAATATATATATGAATTTATTTTTCATGCACCTTTACAAATTTCCTAATAAATTACATTCCTGCGAACCATCCAGAGGCCTTGACTTAGTGTCACATTAATTGATCCAAATAAAAAGCAGTTTATTTCTTCATCTGGCAGGAATCAGAATAGTTCCATTAAACTGAGCAGAAGTGACCACTTGCAGCATCTGGATCTCTCTCTCTCTCATTGTTATACAATTAAATCCATGTTTCTTTCCTAAACACCCATCAGTAATTGGAAATGGTTACACAAATGTTTTGGGAGGGAAGTAAAGTAAGAATGTATTTAATTCAAAAATTGAAAAAAAAATTTAAAAGATCACTTCTAGTTTTAAGTGTTTATGGACAAGATTGCAAATCTCTTCTTGTTTTAATTTGAATTGATACTTTACATGATATATTCAGAACAATGGTATATTTGATAGGACACTTGGGTGATAGTCCTAGCCATGTCATTGGCCTGTGGGATGAACTGAGTAAGTCATATCACAGCCCTATGCCTCAGTTTCCCTAGTTATAACTGTGTGATAATGGTTCATAGATTCATAGATTGTAAGGCTGGAACAGACCTCGGAAGATCATCGGGTCCAGCCCTCTGCACCAGGCAGGAAAGACAACTGGGGGGTCAGGTGATCCCAGCAAGATGACCGTCCAGTCTCGTCTTGAAGATTTCCAGGGTAGGTGATTGCACCACCTCTGGAGGGAGCTTATTCCACAGTCTGGACACCCTGACTGTGAAGAAGATTTTCCTAATGTTGAGCCTGCAATGATCTTCCAGGAGTTTGTGGCCGTTAATCCTGGTTTTCCCCTTGGGTGCCCTGGTGAACGGTTGCTCACCAAGCCCTTGCTGTACTCCCCTAGTGTAGCTGTAAGGTGCTACCAGGTTCCCTCTCAGCCTTCTTTTCTTCAGGCTGAAGAGTCCCAGATCCCTCAGCCTTTCCTCGTATGGCTTGTTGTGCAAGTCTCTGATCATACACAGGTAGCTCTTCTCTGGACTCTCTCAAGCTTGTCCACGTCCTTGTTAAACTGTGGTGCCCAGAACTGGATGCAGTACTCCAACTGCAGTCTCACCAGTGCTGAGTAGAGGGGAAGAGTCACCTCCTTGGTTTTGCTGGAGATGCACTGATTGATGTAAGCCAGAGTATTATTTTCCCTGCTGGCTACAGCATCACACTGCCGGCTCATATTCATACTGTGGTCTATTATTACCCCCAGGTCCCTTTCATTCATGGTGCCAGTCAGTTTGGTGCCACCAAGCCTGTAGGTGTGTTGGGGGTTGCTCATCCCGAGGTGGAGCACTTCACATTTCTTGACGTTGAACTTCATCAGGTTTCGATCCGCCCAACTTGCTAGCTTGTCTAGGTCTGCCTGTAACTAGCCTATCTTCAAGCGTGACCACGCTTCCCCATAACTTGGTGTCATCTGCGACTTCACCCCTGCATCCAAATTGTTAATAAAGAGGTTGCAAAGTACTGGACTGAGCACTGACCCCTGTGGGACACTGCTGCGCACTTCTCGCCAGGATGACACAGATCTGTTCACTATGACTCTCTGGGTCCTATCCTGCATCCAGTTTCTCACCCACCTGACTGTCTCAGAGTTAGGTCCACAATCGTTCAATTTTCTTGCAAGGAAATTGTAGGATACTAGATGAAAGGCCTTTTGGAAGTAAAGGTATACAATGTCAACCTACTGTCTCATGTCCAGGTGGCGAGTTACCTGGTCATAGAAGGAGATGAGGTTGGGAAGACAAGATCTGCCTGCGATGAAGCCATGCAGCTGTCGTTCAGGATTTTACCTTCTGCAAGATTATTGCAGATAGACTGTTTGATGAACTGAGGATGGTACTGATCTCTTTTCTAAAATGCCTGATAAAAAAATACTATATAGTTTTATGGCAGTTAATGTAGGGATGAGCTGCACAAAACTATGGAAGGAAACTTCACTTTATAGATCTTGACACATTTTTAAAATTCTTGTTTTCTTTCAGTCTACATGATCTAGCACTGATTGGGAACTGAGCCAGATTTATAACTCAGGGGACCCTTTTTACCAACATTAGACAACTCATTTACCTTCTGTATACTTACATTTCCTTGTCCTTGATATAGCAACATTAATGCTAGCTACCATGCAAAAACAGACAGAGAATTAGTCAATCAATGGTCAGGTTTTAAAAAGGACACCAAGTACTGGGTTTTTGAACCCGGAAGCTTGCTTAATAATTATTTTCCAACTATTTGGGTTGGTCTAATAAAAGATATCAGATTCACTCAAGGAACCTTGTCTGCTGATGTCTACATATTCATATAGGTGGATATACTATTTATTCTGTATTTGGAAATGGAAATGCGATGGAAGGTAAATGCAAAGAGATGTAGTTTGGAAGCTGAAGAAGGGGTAACAAAACATTACTGAGCAGTCCCTCAAAAGATGCCCCAGGTTTAAAATAGAAATTATGAAGGAACGGATTTGTACCTCACTCACACCAGTTTTATGCACAGCAAGTTCAAACGACTCCCCTGGAGTCCTTCCCAGTTTACAGAGATGTAAGCAAAAGACTACTCAGCCCCAATTATAACCAGAATGCGTTTAGAGCCGCATTAGTCAATGTACCAATTGCGCTGAAGACCACATCATTAATGTCTCTTCTGGACAGCAATAACGGAGGCATTTTTTATTGCCTTAATGAATACTGACAGCAGCAAAACAAACTATGTACTTGCATTATATATACTGATAGAGAAAAATATAACTAACTTCTCAATCCTGCTGTTTTTTTTTTTTAAACTTGTAAGTTATACAAGTTCCCTGTTGCCATGGTTATTTCAGGTAATTCAAGGCAATTAATGCCTCGACATAAAACAAAACAAAAAATCATCCTCACAGTACAGTTCAGCCATAATATATTTAGAAAATCCTTCATGAGTCATAGGCAGCTATCCCCCTATCCCTCTCATCTGTCTTCAAGAAAACATCTAGCTATTAAAGATATAGCATTCCCTATGGAATCTCGTGACATAATGATCGAAAGACCAAGAACAACAACAACAACAAAATCCCAAACCCCCATAAAAAGAGTCCTGTAATCTGCAAAATATTCTCTCGCAGAAGTGTGAGTGAATCAAGTGAGCGGGGAGGCTTTTGCATTACTCTTAAAACAACAGAAGTCAGCAGAACTCTTTAGGTGTGATAATGTACTCCTATAACATATCATAGATCATCCACATCTTAATTAACTCATCTCTCACAGAAGAGGGAGGGAGCTCTAGGACATATTATATAGATTATTCTTCAGAAATTTGAGGCATATTTGCAGCTATGTGATTTCAAATAGGGAAGGAGAATCACAAAATCCTAAATTTTGGAGATGGAAAAGCACATCTCAGCTAGGTCTTCAAGGCCGTTTCCCTGACGGTGCAGAACTGTTTATTACAGCCGACTTTCTTGTTTTGCTTAGCTCCGTTTTAAATGGCCAAAGCAAGAACGAGACTTCACCATCCACAATATGTACACACTCTCCTGAGAAAGCTACGTCTCATCCTAATGGGTCTCATAAGCCAAATACTCATTTTAAAATGTCCCTTGTAATTAAAATCCCATTACCCTCAGCTCTGCCCCTTTGTACACTCTAAATAGTTTATTTTGCCCTGAAGCTTCACACCCTTAATGGATACACATAAAATATGTTCCCCATCTCCTCCTTGAATCATTTTTGAAGGAAAGATTGCATAGAGAATTGGACCAGATATACAGCTGACAAAAACTGGCAGAGATCCATCAAAGCTGCCTGAGTTACGTTAATTTACATCCCGTGAGGCTCAGACACAGCATGGATGTCATGCATCTAAGACTGCAATCTCGCAAGACGCTCTATATGACCCATGCGTGACTCTTTGCAAGCCTGGGCCTAATTTGAGAACCCTATTAACTCAAGCAATCAACTTAGTCTAAAAAAAGACTTCCTCTGTATAAATCCAAGTGGGGTTCATTCCCGTTTGTTTCATTATTTTCAAGGAACTCAAATTTTCACTCCCTTTTGGCAACTGGACATTTTATTAAAGGGATTCCTCAACTCTCTTCTCATATAAAAAAGTAAATCCTTTTGGCCACACTCCACTTCAAAATAAATTCTTTATACAGGTGAGTACTTAGTCCCACGATTCTCCGGCATATAACCAGAAGATAACTATAATGATTTAAAACATCTTTGAACTTTGCAAATGGAATGGAGGCGCGGACAAAGGTACCGCATATATTTTGAATAAAGTCCTATTCTATGCATAAATACTGTCACTACTATCCCCACCCCCTGCTATTTTCAAGCCTGTTTCTTATCCTAGACAAATCTCAGATCATAACGGCCAGGAAATTCCCATTGTTTTTAATGAAAAAAACCAAACAATCTAGATGTAGTTTATTAATACTTCTTTATGATAGAGATGGTATTGCAAGTGCAGCTCTGAGATATTACAGCTGGACTTCTCTGGCAAAATCCTCAGCTGGTGTAGCACTGTTAAGCTCAGGGGAGCAGTGAGGATTTAAACTAAATGAGGGTCTACTCCAAGTTCAAATTCATTTTTTCCCTTCAGTGTGAGTAACTTTCTGTAGATACCAGATATTTATTTTTTTATTATAGAGGTTCCTACCCATTGTGCTAATAACTCTGCATATATACAGTCAGATGTAATAACTCTACATATGTGCAGTCTCTACTCTCAAAACACTCACAATAGATAAGCAGAACAAAATTGCCGGGAGAGGAGTGGGAAGAGAGACACGGAGCAGGGCGGTGACAAAAACATTAGAGCTATCCTACAGAGCTGACAAAAGGGATCTAAATATTTTTCCATAGGCTGACAAAAGATCCTATTTTTTTTTCAGAAAAATTAAGAAAAATCTGCCCTCTCTTTTAGTAGGAAAATTTCAAAATTCAGTTTTGTTTCCATGCAGTTCTGCTCCTGCCTTCAAAATCCTATCCAATGCAATACTGCTTCTGAAAGGGTCTTAGGAGAATATAGTACTTTAAAATGTACATAATGTTTTATCTGTATATAATTTAAATGAAATTAAGGCCATCATGAATGATCCAATGGCTATAACAGGTTTTTATGTTTGTCATAAATTTTTAACATGGAAGAAAATGAATCAAAACGTATCTCCCTTATGGTCATTAAATAATAACTCTAGAATGTCTATCATACTTAGGTATCCTATTTTAAAACTTTGGGAGGAAAAGAGATGTAATTAGGTTGATGGATATTTTTGATAAGGGAATAATAATGTCATTTTCAATGATCATGCCAAAAGATGAAATTTCATCTAGTCATTTCTGCTGATTTTATTACTTGGGCATTATGTGAATACAGTTTTGGGAAATAAATGGAAAGAGAAATAGCTGAATATTTTGGAAAATAGGGTGACTAATACTCCGCCAAGAACTGAAAGCGTGTTTGATGTATGTGGGCTCAAATGCTCCCCTCTGCTAGGAGAGAGGGAAATGCAAATCAGGTGAGGGCAAAAGGAGGAAGGGAGTAAGGGAACGCTATTTTATGAATTAAGGAAATGCTATTTTATGGATTATTCCTTCTTTTCCTTTACCCCCAATGAAGGTTTTCTACTAGAATCTGATCTGAGAGGACCATTCATGCTCCCCTGCATTCGCAGTGGAGTCTGGAACAAATTAAGCAAGAATACGTCCAAGGTTTCACTTTTCTAGAAATCTCCATGGGAGCACAGATTTCAGGGTGCTCAGATACCAGATCTAGATTCAAAAGATCCCAATTCAAATCACAGCTCTGTCAGAGATCTCTTATGTGACTTTTGATATGTCACTTGTCTGCAACTTTGATGCCCAACAATGGTTAGGTCCCTTTGAAAACCTCTGCCTTAATTTCTTCGTGGCTCATCTATGCCTGGCTTATCTGTGAAACAGGAAACAAAAAAGTATTTCCCTATGTTACAGCATGATGTATAGTATGCATGGCAATCGTAAGGTACTCAAGCACTGGGATGATAAAGGCATATTAGTTCATGGAAAGACAGGTTTTTGATACTATGGTAGTTGAAGAAAACGTTAAATAATACAGAGATGCACGACAGAAAGGATGTGGACAAATTGGAGAGAGTCTGGCAGAGGGCAACAAAAATGGTTTGGGGGCTGGGGCACATGACTTGTGAGGACAGGCTGAGGGAACTGGACTTATTTAGTCTGCAGAAGAGAAGACTGAGGGGAGATTTAATAGCAGCCTTCAGTTCCCTGAAGCGGGGTTGCAAAGAGGACGGAGCTGGACTGTTCTCAGTGGTGGCAGACGACAGATCAAGGAGCAATGGGCTCAAATTGTAGCAAGGGAAGTTTAGGTTGGATATTAGGAAATACTTTCTCACTAGGAGGGTGGCGAGGCACTGGGACAGGTTACCCAAAGAGGTGGTGGACTCTCCATCCTTGGAGGTTTTTAAGACCTGGCTTGACAAAGCCTTGGCTGGGATGATGTAGTCTGGGACGGTCCTGCTTTGAGCAGGGGGTTGGAATAAATGACCTCTTGAGGTCCCTTCCAACCCTCACTTTCTATGATTTTATGATTCTAAGGCCTCCAGGCAAACAGACTTGAACTTCAAATGTTCCTGAGACTGCTCATGTATTTTGTTTAAAGTATTATTAGATACAGTCCCTAAATAGCATTGGGAACAGGGGCCAGAACCCAGGCTTCTCTCCCTCTCCCACCCATACCCTTGTCACTGGGCAAGAGCAGGGGTTGGTAACCTTTTACTCCACTCCAAGGAGAGGGATGCTTTCTAATGAAGATCTGGTTGGATCACCTGCCTAACAAACAGTTCAGAGAATTTCACTGTGTGATGCCCACAGCTAGTTTAAGGTTTCAAGGAGCAAATATTTCAGTTTATGGAAAAGTCTTATAGAATTTGATAGAAGAGAATTATCTTGCTATAGTTCTTTTTTCTCTTTCTTTTAACTATTATAGAGAATTTAACAGAGAAGTATATTTTGGGTATAGAATTCCCTAGAATGCAAACACTTCTACAGGTGATCTTACCTGCTCAAGATTTTGATTTTTTTTTTAGGGAAATTCATACATTTTCAATTAAACTGCATTGTTTTTGCCTATTTAATGCCACTGACCTTTTCCATAAGGAGCTTATAAAGAGGTATGCCTGGCAGTTCAAATTTTATCTCAAGTTGGTGTTCAGATTCATGGCCAAGTTCACAACAAAGTTGCTCGTTCATGCCTCAAAGAGAAGGGAACTGTGGTGAGCAGCGGTTTCAAGTCCATACACCATTCATGTAGGGGCACATAATCACATTCCCACTGCAAGAAAGGGTCTTCTCTGATCAAGGTGAAAATGGGTGGTATTTAGAAAACTTCCCTAACATTGCTCTGTAATGTTATTTCATAGGCTGACTCCTTAGGGTCTGAAATTTCATTTTATGGTTATACATTAACAATAATGAGCTCATTAAGAAACACTTTCAGGGCCAGGCCCTTGGTCCATTGCTTTGCTATAGTTGTATAACGGGACTTAAAACTTCTCTTCTATACCAATAATAGATTCTCCTGAGAAGGGGAATCCAGTGCAAAACCAGTGTTATCTGCTTATAGCCATTCTCCCTCCCTAGAAGCCATTCTGCAAAGAATGAAGAGAATAGAAGAGAAGAGAAGACCAGGACCAAAAACCAGTGTCAGTGTAACCAATACTCAATGCACTTTTCCTGGGGTCCTCTCTGCATGATCCCCTGGGGCAAGTTACCACGCTCAGCAACAAGGACTGGTCCTTTAAATCAAGCTCTGGAGCTTTTTGCTTAAAATGTAGATGTCCTTAATTCACTCGCTCATGTAAGACAAAATGAGAACTGTCACTGCAGTTTTGGAAGAAACCCTAGGAGACGATTTCAGCTATTATAAATTAGACCTGAAACCACTGTCCAGGAATCCCTACCGGCTTAGAATTTCCACCCAAATCTGTTTCCCATCTCATCCATTGACGTTCATCCCTTAGCAATTGTATACTTTCACATTTGCAGTGGGAAAGAGTTGGGACACTAACATGCCCGAGCCAAATTCTAATTCTAGCACTTCATTGATGTGAATAATCTCATGCTTTAGGAACATATTCCCAGTTTACAGAGTGTAACCAAGTATAATGAAGGTCCCTCAGTATCATAAAGAAAAAGGCAGAAATCATTTCTCCATATTTCTTATAAAGTAGGTCTTAATTACACCCCTTTAATACTTCGCAATGAAGTCCATGCAGCTCACCAGCACAGCTTGTCTAGCAGAATAAAATGTGGGTTTAATGTATGTATATTTTGTTTGAAAACTAGCATTCCTTTGGGGTTTTTTTTTTCTTTTCTTCTCCCCTCTCCTCCTAGTTCATCATACATAAATCTGTTCATTTAAAATGTTTAAACAAAAATCTAAATGGAATATTTAGAAGGCTTCTTGGAACGCATTCTTTTAATGATAAACAACAGAAAAAATAGTCAAAATCATCATGATTTGACTTGGACACAATTTGAAAGAAAAATAATCAAACTTGGACTCTGTTATGTAAACTCACAACGCCTGCTTCTTTTTGCTACACTTCAGCATTCTAGGCATATTGACTCCGAATTTGAAAACTCAGATTGAGGTTTAAAGTTGTTTGGAAACGGTATGCATTTAGAAATGGTTTATTGTTTCTAAGGGTAATTAAATACGTAGCTTAGATACAAAAGTATGTTATGGACTTCTGCATAAATATATAATTAGTTTATATAATAATTTGAGTAATTAGTTTGTGCGCGCGCGCGTGTGTGTATGAGTTCCCTATATAAAATATAGTCAATATTATTTATAATTTATCTATAAATAAATAATATGGACTTTATTATATACATACACATACAGATACACACTAATTATTCTTTACAATATTCTACATGCAACTTCTTAGATACTTTGAGTTTGATGGAGCTTCCTTCAGCCATTATTTACAGAACGGAACAAATATGTAAGGGAGGATGGAGGAGAATCAGAAGACATTTTTTCTATTGAACTTTTCATGTTAAAAAGGATGTTTTGTTAGAATTTCCTGCACACTGAACTATCATTTTTTTTCTAGGCAAAATGTCATTGACATTTTAAACCATTTCAACCTGCTCCAGAGAAGGTAAAAAAAGGGGGGTGGGGAGCAGAGAATGAGGGGAGGAAAGAATCGTTGAACAGAAGGGTTGATGAGAGAGAGAGAGAGAGAGAGAGAGAGAGAGAGAGAATGAACAAATTATATTTGAAAATAATTTTCATGAAATTGCATCTTTTTTTTTTTTTTTTTTTAAGAACTTGAAAACATTTAAGCTTGTTCCTCACTTCTGACATAGCTTTAATAACTTGGGAGATTTTCTTTCAAGCAATCAATGGAACAAACTGAAGGTTGGCATAAAGGGACTGAAAAGTGCACTGTAGGATTCACTTTAGCTGAATCAAGCGGAGCCTGTCCTTTATCTGAAGTTTCTTATAGGCCTCAAGGCGCTTTTCACATTTTTATGAAGGCAAAAATGGGGAGAACATACTTCTAGGCCCTGAAAGTACTAGAGTTCCCCTTGCTATTTGCTGAGATGAGATTCTGGATAAGGCACTGAACTGCAGACTCGCATTTGATTCCCAGTTCTGCCGCAAGGTTCCTCCATAATATTGAGCAAAATGTTTATCTGTGCCCTGTCTCTATCACAAGGATAATGCTTCTTTCCTTTGCATGGATGTTGTGAGGAGAAAAAATACTTAGTATTTGTGAGGTACTTTAGCCAGATCAGAAAAACACTTACATATGTAAAGTGGGACTTCGGTAGATTTTAGGCACTTAAGTCAAAGCCCCCTAGCACACATTATACTTAAGCTGTGATTAACCAGTTGATCAGGTCTTAAGTAGTTACCCAGACACATGTTAATGCAATTAATGGCTGCATAAAACAAGGAGTAGTCCAAAAGTTATTACATAAAATCAGATAAAATGTGTAATAAAACTGTACAGCTGGTTCCTATCACATCATTAACTAAACGCGTGGCCAAGCTGATTTGGGCACCCAACCTCCAGCATGCATGGAAGCCCAAAGGCTGAGTGCTGATTGCTACTCCTGCCTTTGTTGGACAAATGAACAATGTACAGGTTCAGCAAGCCAAGGTTCACTGCATAGTGTATGGATAACTGAGGCAAATTTAGCAGCTTATATAAAAATCAGTCTGACTCATTCACACCATACATACTACACACCATTCACAGCATCCACACTAAGTCACCTATCCACGGCACTTGGAATCACGCTGGAGTGGACAGTAGCAGGCTTCTTCAAGGCAATTGTCAATCGAGAGAGGCGCCGGCTTCAAATCTCTTGACTTGTGGGTAGGCTGGTCGATGCCCAGAGACTTCTCCACCAATCACCACTCAGTTTTTCAGATGTACTCATTTTTTGGACTCTATAACTGGTTACATGTTGTCTTTACATTCCAGTCTGTTTTTCATTTCTTATTCATATCATCTCCACATTCCTGGACCGCCACCTGCACTTCATCCTGAAGGTTATCTCTGCTCACTCCAAACATTTCGTACCAGTCTGTCTAATACCTGCTGCAATTATCCAGCTTTCAATCACACACCCAAAACACACACATTCACACATATTCTTACTGCTTTTTTTTTTTTTTTTTTACAAAATGGAAGTAAAGTTAAAAATGGCAGCTTAGTATAGGTATACCATAGTACAGATATAATATATTCTAAAACATATTCTAACACCTGGAGGTCCCACTTGAGTCAAGGTTCTTGATGCAACCCTGAGGCTGGGAGCCATGATCAGCTGCCAGTCCCAGCTGCAGGGGTACATGGGAGCCCTTGATTCTGATAAGGCCATTCAGCTGGAAGAAATGGTAGACTGGCGCTCCCAATCATTGAGGAGCAGCTGGAGTCGGGGGCTCCAATTCATGATCCCTTGGCTGGTCCAGACTCCCATCTGCATAGATTCATAGATGTTAGGGTCGGAAGGGACCTCAATAGATCATCCAGTCTGGATGTCTAGACATCTAAATGTCTAGATGACCCCAGCTAGATGCTTATCTAACCTCCTCTTGAAGACCCCCAGGGTAGGGGAGAGCACCACCTCCCTTGGGAGCCCGTTCCAGACCTTGGCCACTCGAACTGTGAAGAAGTTCTTCCTAATGTCCAGTCTAAATCTGCTCTCTGCTAGCTTGTGGCCATTACTTCTTGTAACCCCCGGGGGCGCCTTGGTGAATAAAACCTCACCAATTCCCTTCTGTGCCCCCGTGATGAACTTATAGGCAGCCACAAGGTCGCCTCTCAACCTTCTCTTGCGGAGGCTGAAAAGGTCCAGTTTCTCTAGTCTCTCCTCGTAGGGCTTGGTCTGCAGGCCCTTAACCATACGAGTGGCCCTTCTCTGGACCCTCTCCAGGTTATCCGCATCCCTCTTGAATTGCGGCGCCCAGAATTGCACGCAGTACTCCAACTGCGGTCTTACCAGCGCCCAATAGAGGGGAAGTATCACCTCCTTGGACCTATTCGTCATGCATCTGCTGATGCACGATAAAATGCCATTGCCTTTTCTGATGGCTTCATCACACTGCCGACTCATATTCATCTTGGAGTCCACTAGAACTCCAAGATCCCTTTCCACTTCCGTGCCACCCAGCAGGTCATTCCCTAGGC
>NW_005841853.1:1470206-1473199 GCF_000455745.1 Alligator sinensis
AAGGATCATTTCCTTAAGGCACAGCCACCCTTCTTGGGCTCCCATCACTTCAAAACTCCTACTCTGCAGTACGTCCTTGACTAATCACCTGGGTTCATTTAAATCAGCTTTCCTAAAGTCTAGCACTTTCACCCTACTAGTTACCTTACCCACTCGACATTTTATGAAGAATTCTATTATTAGGTGATCACTGTCCCCCAGATGGCTACCAATCTGTAGGTCCCCTACCATGTCATCCCCCATTGCCAATACCAGATCCAGTATGGCATTCCCCCTAGTGGGACTGTGTACCTCCTGTCAGGTGGAGGTCCTGTACACAGGTTAGAAACCTGCGTGAACGGTGGAACTTTGCCATCTGCGTCTCCCAGCAGATGTCTGGGTAATTTAGTTCCCCCATGACTACCGCCTCTTTAGCTTTTATGGTCTCCGAGAGCTGCCTCAGGAGCCCCGAATCTAGTTCTTCCCCTTGGTGTGGGGGTCTGTAGCAGACCCCTACCACCAAATCCCTTTCTCCTTGCCCCCCATGTAGCCTAACCCACAATCCTTCTACTTCCTCATCCTTGGATTCCGTCTTGATGAGGGTTGATGTATATTGCTCATTGACATAGAGCGCAACCCCTCCCCCCCTTTTTTCCCCACCCTGTCCTTTCTGTACAATCTATAGCCCTCAATATGTACCACCCAGTCGTGGGACGAATCTCACCAGGTTTCCGTTAGCCCTACTAAGTCATAGGTGTTTTGTGCAAGCAGAAGCCCACAGTGCAGCTGGGAGTCTGGATCATCTGATGGGGCTCCCAGCTGCAGGAACTTGTTGGCTGATGGTGCAGGGACAGTCTGGGATCGGGTCCTGGGCTCCTCCTGCACAAGCAACATGGTGTAGTAGGATCTGATGCTTGATCCCACAATCACACCTACTACACGTGTGGCATGGCAGGAAGTACGATTGTGGGGATCATGTATGATATCCCATCCCACTTTTAACTGTGCATTTGCCAGGGGCCTAAGAGATTCACCCTCAAACACAAGCATAATCCCTTTTGTGCCTGAACATCTACAGGCACCTAAGGTTTTCCCAGCAAAAGCACCTTGCGTTCTGCCACTACAGGTACCCAGAATTTCTGCCATCTTGTCAGGACTGAACATCTCAGTACCACTCCCATGCTAAAGCGTAGGGCTGTGCGAAACAGCACTGTTCCATTTTGACTTCCATTTTGATGTTTCAACAGGACACTGTTTCATTTTGAGTTTTGTTTAGTTTCAAAACCGCTGCTCTGTTTCATTTCATCAAAACTGTTTTGCTGTTTTGATATTTCACCCATAGGCTATCACTGGGAAGCACCTGCTGGGCCTATGAACTTCAGCTGGGCCTATGAACTTTACTTGATCAGCATCCTAGGTACAGCTAGTCGTGGACTCAATATAGACATTGGATTTATGACACACTACAACCTGCCATACATCTAACTCCCTGGGTACCTCTCCACTTTTACCTGCACTGCTACACCCCAGCCTGTGCCTCTGGGTGATCTTGCTTGCCCTTGCAATGCACCCCCCATTTCTGTCCCCCTTTCCCCCACTGTTCCAGGGTGGCCTGCCTCTGCTTTGGGGGGATGGGGGCTTTGGAGTAAGAGGGGGACTTCCCTTGGGGCATGCTCCTGCTGGTGTCAGGCTGAGGAGGAGCAAGGGCAAGGAGGTGGTGCCTGAGGAGATGCATCTGCATCCCTGTAGTGCTCATGTGTTTTGTTCCCTTGCTGTGGCAGATTTTGGCTTGGCAGTGCAGGCAGATAGCATATGTGGGATTATCTGCCAGCTCAAAATGATCCCAGATCACACTACCTGCTTGCACTGGCACTCCTCCCCGCTCCTTGCTGCTTGTGGAAGCCTCATCCCTGCTAGTTGTAGGAAAGAGGCTGCATCTCAGTTTGGGGGGTGGGGGGGACGACACTTACACCTCTCCCTTTATCGCCCCCCCTTCTACCCCTCCCTGAAGGCCTGCCAGCTGCCTTTCCAGCATGCATCATGGTGTGTTTCATAGTTTCTTGCTTTTATACAAATACATAAATGTATCCGCATTCCTATATACATTCTCTAAGTTGTGTAGTCTTCTTTGCCACAAGGTATAAATGTATCTGCATCCCTTTAAAAATTCTGGAAGGTGTGTAGTCTATGCCACAAGGTATAAATGTATCTCCTTTCCTATATAAATTCTATAAGGTGTGCAGTCTATGCCACAAGGTAAAGATGTATAGAAATAAAATATAAATGCATCTCCCTTCCTATGTTAATTAAATTCAATAGTGTAATATCTAGTATAATTATAAAATGGAAAAGAATAAATCAATGAATGTAATAATAAAATAAAAGCATCTACAAGAAAGAAAAAGGTATTCTGGAATCCCTCTTGCTAGGCTAGTCTAGCAAGTAGGAAATCATTCAGATCAATGCTAGTAGTAGCCTTCGTTGTCTAACGCTCCTGAGCTGCTGGAAGATAGCTCAGTAACTGTCAGACCACAAGACAGAAAGCAGGCCAGGTCAAACAATGCTGCCTTTTATGCTGTTTTTCCATCCCTCCCCCCACTACACCACCTGCTACCCTGGGTGTCCCTGAGCTCCCTGCCCATGGGGAGCTGGGGGCAGGCAGTGGAAGCTGGTGGGGAGAGGGGCTTGGAAACTCCAATGTCAGGAGCAGGAAAGTGATGGGGGTGGGTGGGAAAGAGAGGTATGGTGCTGAGACAAGGAGCTTGGGGCTGCAGATTAACCCTTAGGGGCCACATGAAGCCCGTAGACTGCCAGCTGGACAGCCCTAACATAGAGCATGCTTCACATAAACCATCAACACAAAATACAGCCACCACAGCCACTCTCATTCCAAAGCACAGATACTGGACATGGTCTTACCCACTTTTTGAAGTTAGCTCACATGCTCACTTCTTCTACCTCTCAGCCACCACACTACAAAAGGGCACCAGCTCTCCTGCACCTCCCCCTGCACA
>NW_005841853.1:1473209-1477879 GCF_000455745.1 Alligator sinensis
GGGACTGTGCAGCAAAGAACACACCTCTCTTTGCTAGACATGAAGGGAAAGATATCCTGACTCTAGCCCATGGGCCACAGAAGATTAAATCCTGAAAGATTAAATGTTTGTATTTAATGAAATATAGACTGGATTTAACTTGTTACTTTGTTCTGCATGTCTGGAAGAGGAGGTGGGGGATTGCATACAACTGGTAGGGAAAGTGTTTTCATTTCCTGCCATTATCATCTTATGGTGATTCAGAAGGCAAAGCCCATCTTCCTTTGCTTCATAACAACTTTGATGCTAAGAAGGGACTCATTGGAAATACCTAATTAAGAAGGTCAGAAAAGGTCAGTGAATGTATTATCCCTGTAGTTTTATTAAGTAAAAAAAAAAAAAATCAGTTCCATTTGGAAGCCTTCTATTGCATAATTTTATAATTTCAGCAGAGACTCACACTAGGCTGCTGCCGGCATTGACTTTGCATTTAGCATTGCTGCTTTCACTTTAAATGCTGCCTTTTTCCTGTCTCTGCTTAGCAATCATGGAAATTTCTCATTTTGGAAGGGGAAAAAAAAAATAAATCAGCGCACAGTGCTAAAAGGGCAACCTGTAAAGATGTAGGAAATAATGAGTGGAGAATCTGTGTGCTTCCTTCCTTGCCTCATTTAAACCCCCTAAGCCTTTTACTGTGTACAGATCTCTAACAGGTACCTATTCAGCAACTCATTTGAAAGGATAGATAAAGATGACTTCAAAGGAGCTCATACGATCTCTAGATCTATATATAGATCAATAATCTACAAAGTCTGAATCAATGTTTTATACAATGGATTAAAGTTGCTATAAAAGAGCATTTAATTTTTTCTAACAAACCTATACCTAATAGTTTGCAGAGATCCCACCCCCCTGCCAAATGGTTACAGGCTACTAGAGGAAATTATAAACATTTTGAAAATGAGTGCCGATGGAGTAAATTATAAACATTTTGAAAATGAGTGCCGATATGAAAAATGTAGTGGCCCAGCTGACATGCATCCTCATTATGCAAAAGGAGAGTATTAAGTGACCACAAGTGCATTAAAACCATTAGCCATGAACTATTCAGAAAACCACACTCATTTTCAAAGTGAGTGTCTCAAGGGAGATGTAAATATGAATGAGATGGTGATACAGAAATCAGCACAGTAGGCCTTGGGTCTGAAGTAAGAGAAAGTCCCTGACTGGAAAGTTTTACCTTGTAAGTAGACAAGAAATACAATAGGCATGATGGGGGGATAGCAGCATTGAAGAAGGAAAAGACCTGGACAAAGTCACACAACCAGGAGTTTCTGGCACCCCACCACTCTTGGTTCCCAAGCCAGTGCCTTATCATCTGGAGTGTAAAGTATATTTTTATTACTATCTTATTATTATAAATTTGAATGCCAATACTCTTGATGTGCCAGGAGCTGTTCAAATATACAAGAATGGACCATTTCAATACCAAGAAGTTCGCAAGTTTTGTCACTGAAGTACAGCCCAAGGTTTGAGGGGTAGGCTGGGGGCAATTAAAGAGTCTCCCCTCCCCAGAGGATAAATTCACTGGTGCACAGGGAAAACGGGCAGCCTCTTGGTGTGATCTCCTAGTTCCACAGACCATTATGTGGAGGGAAGGTAAAAAACTAGGGCATTGTGATGTTGAGAGCTCCTCTAGGCTTCAAATTACATGACATTGTTTTACTTCCAATTCTCTGTCAAACAGGGATAACCATATTCTACTGGTTTAAAGGGAGGTTACGGTGTGGAAAGTGAAGGTAAAATGAAAAAAAATGCTCCTCCTAATTCAAGAGAGCTAGCACTGCCAACTCCAAGGGTTCAGAAGCTATGAATCATGTCCCACCAAACCTAAAACCATCCTAAAATTCATGAGAGGTTGAAATTCAGAATTAAATCTCTTTCTATTTGGTTCTAGGTCTCTAGGTCAGGGGTTGGCAACCTATGGTCTGCAGGCTGGACCTGGCCTGCTTGAACAGCTTGGCCTTGAAGATCTGCTTGAAGAGCTGGGGACTTGCGTTGCAATTCAGCAACGCAATGTGTTGACTTTCATGTGTTGACAAGCAATGTGTTGACTTGCATGCAATTGAGCAGCTACCTGGCTGGGCAGCTGGGAGCTTTACTTGTTCTGTGCCACAGCCAGGCAGCAGGGAGAAGTGGCAGCACTGGTGGTGAACAGGTCCCAGCTCTGGCCTACCTCAGACCCAAGCTAGGCCATTCCAGCCCACTGCCAGAATGTGTTGCTGATTGCTGCTCTAGCCAATATATTGTTTCAAGGTTTTTTCCTTAGCTACAGGGGCCAAGTATTATCATCATTATTATAGTAATAGCGATGGTAATAATAATGGTAATGATATTGATAATAATGATAATAATATATTTTAAAAGCTATCTATATTATGCCAGGACTTGAGACTCTAAGAAAGACACCAAAATATTGCAAGCATCATTATAAACCTGGAAGAGTGTAGACTGACTGCCTACATGCATTCCAAATTGCACCAGCTTTCTTTATCAATTTTTATATCTTTTTGCCTTCAGTAGGAAACTGGTGTGCTGTGCATGGATCCTGAGACCTTTTGTACTTTACAAACTGAGAACATAGTAATTTCTTTAATTACTTTTGACTTGTGATGTGACATCTTCCTTCTGATGTCACTAAAGAGACAGTATAGCTCTGGGAAAGTGAGCTGGGCATCACTGACTTGAAGCTTAATTAAGAATCACTGGAAGAACCTTTCACTGAAGGCAATACATGATCCAGAAAGAACACAACTTGGCTTTTAGTTCCTGGAACAACGTGTAAGTCTGGCACCTTTTTCCTTTATAACACAAGCATGTTCTGGAAATCATTGAGAGCTGATAATGGAGCCAAATATGCCATTGATACAGTCATTTTTCAAAGCAAAAAAGCATGAAGGGGTGAACAGCGAACAGTGGCAACAGAGCAAATTAGGGACTATTTAGAAAAGCTGGATGTGCACAAGTCCACGGGGCCAGACGGGATGCACCCAAGGGTTCTGAGGGAGTTGGATGATGTGTCTGCAGAGCCACTAGCCATCATCTTTGAGAACTCATAGTGATCAGGAGAGGTGCTGGATGATTGGAAAAGGGAAAATATAGTGCCCAGCTTTAAGAAAGGGAAGAAGAAGGATCCAGGGAACCAGTCAGCCTCACCTCAGTCCCTGGAAAACTCATGGAGATGGTCCTCAAGGAATCCATTTCTAAGCACTTGGAGGAGAAAAAAGTGATCAGGAATAGTCAGCATGGATTTACCAAGGGCACATCATGCCTGACCAACCTGATCGCCTTCTGTGATTAAATGACTGGCTCTACAGATGCAAGGAGACCAGTGGACATGATATACATTGATTTTAGCAAAGCTTTTGACACTTTCTCCCACAACATTCTTGCAAGACAGCTAAGGAAGTATTGCATTGGATGAATGGATTGGACTGTAAAGTGAGTAGAAAACTGGCTGGATCATCAGGCTTAGAGGGTAATAGTCAATGGCTTGACATCTAATTGGTAGCCAGTATCAAGTGGAGTGCCTCAGGGGTTGGTTCCAGGGCTGGTTTTGTTCAGTATCTTCATCAATGACCTGGCAGATGAGTTGGAGTGCATCCTCCGCAAGTTTGCTGATGTCATCAAGCTGCAGGGAGTAGATACGCTGGAGGGTAGGGCTAGGATTCAGAGTGACCTAGACAAATTGGAGGTCTGGACAAAAGAAATCTCATGAGGTTCAGTAAGGAGAACTGCAAATTGGAGTGATCGAGTGATTCTTCTCCTCTATTCGGCACCAGTGAGGCCACATCTGGTGTACTGTGTCCAGTTTTGGGCCCCCAACACAGAAAGAATGTGGACAAATCAGAGAGAATCCATCGTAGGGCAACGAAAATGGTTTGGGGGCTGGGGCACATGACTTCTGAGGACAGGTTGAGAAAACTGTGCTTATTTAGTCTAGAGAAGAGGAGACTGAGAGGGTATTTAATGGCAGCCTGAAGGTGGGATCCAAGGAGGAGGGGCTAGACTGTTCTCAGTGGTGGCAGATGACAGAGAGAATAGTCTAACATTGCAGCAAAGAATATTTAGTTTAGATATTAGGAAAAACTCTCTCATGAGAAAGGTACAACATGTTACCCAGAGAGGTTGTAAAACCCTCCAAGGATGGAGAGTCTAAGACCCAGATAGACAAAAGGCTTGGCTGGGATGATCTAGTTGGGGATGTTCCTGCTTTGGTTCAGGGATTTAACTAGATGACCTCCTGTAGGTCCCTTCCAGGCCTCATTTTCTATGATTCTCTGATGTTAATCTTTGTGATTACAAAGGTGCTAAAAATGAATATTATTTTTTTAATTGTATTAATTATTTCATAGATTTCATAGACACTAGGGCTGGAAGGGACCTTGGAAGATCATCAAGTCCAGCCCCCTGCCCCAGGGGCAGGAAGTCAGCTGGGGTTATAGGATCCCAGCAAGATAAACATCCAAATTTCTCTTGAAGCTTTTCAATTAGGTGCTTGAACCACCTCCAATGGCAGGCTATTCCAGACCTTGGGGGCTTGGACAGTACAGTGTCACAACCCAAGGGTGTGATTTTGTTTGTGTGTGCTTCGGCACTGCTAAATTATTTCCCGCCACTAGGAGCTTTGT
>NW_005841853.1:1478012-1481851 GCF_000455745.1 Alligator sinensis
TATAAGAGGCTTGAGCGGTTTCCGCCCAAGTTGGAGAACTCCAAGGAGAACCCCGCAAGGGAGGACTCCACAACCATCTGGAGGAGGAGAACTTCACGTCTCGTGAAGATCTCTAAGCGCTGCGGAGCCTATCGAACCCAGCGCAGGCTATAGGGGTCTGATCAACCTCTGGCCTCTCCCCGTCGCCGAACGATCCCTTGATGAACCCTTTCCCTGCGCGCAAGTTCCACAGAGCCTAGCAAACTTCGTGTGAGTGTATCCAGAGCTCTCTGCTTTGAGTTGTTTTCTTCGGTTGACACGACGGGCTCGCGTGTTTAGAGCCTTCAACTGGATTGGGCTAGAGGTTCACATGGAAGGAACTCTTGTCTGCCTGTCTTCCTTTCTATCTGTAACCGCAACTCAAGCAAGTTTCCCTGCCTGCACCGCGACCATCTTCAGTGTAAGTAAAATAATCTTTAATCAACCGCTAAGCGTCCATGCCTAATTCTAGCCCACCCGCCTGCATTCCCTGACCACAGGCCACAGCCTGCCGCGCACAGGCCCCCGAGGGTCTCGGACCGCTCCCGGCCCGCACATAAAGAAGTTCTTCCTTATGTCCAGCCTGAAATGGTCTTGCAGGAGTTTGTGACTGTTTGACCTTGTCATCTCTTGGGGTGCTCTAGTGCGCAAACGTTCCCCCAGATCCTGGTGAACACCCCTTATAAACTTATAGGTGGCCATCAGATCACCCCTGAGCCTGCGCTTTTCTAGGCTGAAGAGTCCCATAGCTCTCAGCCTGTCATCGTAAGGTCTGTTTTCCTGACCTCTGATCATCTGCATAGCTCTTTTCTGGACTCTATCAAGCTTCTCCACATCCTTTTCGAATTCTGAGGCCCAAAACAGGACGCAGTACTCCAGCTGCGGCCTCACCAAGGCCGAGTACAATGGGAAAATGACGTTCCAGGATTTCCTTGAGAAGCATCTATGGATGCAAGCCACCATTTTGCTCGCTTTGCTAGCTGCAGCATCACATTGCAGGATCATGTTCATCTTGTGGTCAATCATGACCCCCAAGGCCCTTTCATTCATAGTGCTAGCCAGTGTAGCACTGCACAGCCTATATGCATGCTGCAGGTTTTTCTTCCCAAGGTGGAGAACCTTGCATTTTTTGGTGTTAAACACCATCAGATTTTCATCTGCCCATTTCCTGAGGCTGTCAAGGTCAGTCTGGATTGCTATCTTGTCCTCAGGTGTGGATTCTTTACCCCAAAGCTTGGTATCATTGGCAAACTTGGCCAGTCTGCTTCTGACTCCGATGTCTACATCATTAATGAAGAGGTTGAACAATATAGGTCCAAGGACAGAGCCTTGAGGGACCCCACTGGTCACAGGGCGCCATGACGATTGACTTCCATCAACCACCACCCTCTTGGTCCAACCACAGAGTGAATTCCCCAGCCAGTGAATCACAGTGGACCCAAGGCCGCAGTTGGCCAGTTTTGCCAAGAGGTGATCATGGGATACCAGATCAAAGGCTTTTTTAAAATCAAGATGTACAACATGATCTCTTCTCCCTTGTCCAGGTGATAGGTCACTTGGCCGTAAAAGGAAATAAGATTGGTCAAGCAAGACCTACCCACCATAAACCAGTGATGGCTATCCCTCTGGATGCTGCCATTGGCCAGTCTGTTAAGAATGGCTTCTTTGATAATCTTTTCTCAGACCTTCCCCGGGATAGAGGTCAGGCTGATGGGCCTGTAGTGTGCCGGATCCACTTTCCTCCCTTTCTTGAAGATAGGCACTACATTGGCCTTCTTCCAATCTTCAGGCACTTCAAGAACTCCTGGCGCTCTGGTGAAGATCTGTGCCACGGGCTGGGCTATGATGCTAGCCAGCTCCCTGAGTACCCTGTGGTGTAAATTGTCAGAGCCAGCTGACTTGAAGGTCTCTAGCCTCTCAAGGTGTTCCTTCATGAGGTCGGCATTGATGAAGGGCAAAGAATCTCACTCACCCGGGCCTCCCTGTCCCATGATGGGCGTCCCACAGGACTGGCGAAAGACCGATGCAAAGTACACATTTAGTAAGTTGGCTTTTCCTGGGCATCAGTTGTCAGTTCTCCCATCTGGTTTAGCAGGGGTCCAATGTTGCCCTTGCTTTCCCTCTGGCTTCCCACATACCTAAAAAAGTACTTTTTATTATCCTTGATACTTGTAGCTAGTTGGAGTTCCATTGCAGTCTTTGCTTTCCTGGCTTGCTCCCTGCAGGTCCGGGCCAGTGCAGAATATTCCTTCTTGGAGGTGCATCCAGTCCTCCATCCTTTGTAGGTCTTCCTTTTTAGATGCAGGTAGTCTGCTAGTTCCCTGCAGAGCCAGGGGGGCTGCTGTGCCCTTTTGCTGCCTTTCCTCCAAGATGGAATAGACTTAGCTTGTGCGTCAAAGATCGCTCCCTTGAGGAGCAACCACTCATCCTGAACTCCCCTCCCCTTTGGGTCTTGGTCCCTTAGGGCCTCACTGACAAGCCTTCTGAGCTTGTCAAAGTCAGCTTTCCTGAAGTCGAGGACTTCTGTATTGCTGACAGACTTGCCAGCTTTATGGCATATGGTAAAGCTGATTAGCTCATGGTTGCTGTCACCCAGCTTCCCTTCAAACGTTAGGTCATTGATTAGGTTGCCCTTGGTTGCCAGTACCAGGTTGAGCAGTGCTTTACCTCTTGTTGGCCCCTAGACTTCTTGGGTCAGGTAGAGGTCATCCATGCACATGAGGAAGCTTTGTGACCACTTGGATTTGGCTGAGCGCTCTTCCCACAAGATGTCTGGGTAGTTGAAGTCTCCCATGACAACCATGCATCGGGAGTGTGCAGCCTCAGCTATTTCCTTGGTGAATTCCTGGTCAAGCTCTTGATTCTGGGTGGGAGGTCTGTAGTAGACTTCCACCATTGTGTCCCCTGTGCCGTGTTCCCCATGGATTTTAAGCCAGAGGGTCTCCAGTCATCCACCCTGGCTGCCAATATCAGCTTGCAGGGACGCGTAGCTGTCCTTGACAGAGAGCTACACCCCCCACCTTTTGTCCATTCAATCTCTCCTGTACAGGGTATGGCCATCTATACCCATGGTCCAGTCATGGGTGGAGTCAGACCAGGTCTCCATTATCCCTATGACATGGTAATTATTTGTGTTAAGCAGGAGGACAAGTTCCTCTTGTTTATTCCCCAAGCTCCTGGCATTCATGTACAAGCATGCAAGTGTCCCCTTGGGGGCCCTTGCCTTGCCTACAAGTTGTTTCCGGGGTGGGGCAGAGGTGGGCTCCCTTAAGTGCCTTGGCCTGCTGGCTTTGCAAGGGTTGCTCAGTGGGCCAGCAGTGGCGGGAGGCCCCCCATCCCCCGCTGGGCTTAGTTTAAAGCCCAGTGGAGCAGGTCAGTCTGTCTGGCTGAGAAGAGCCTCCTCCCCAGCAGAGAGAGGTGGATATTCATTGTGAACTTCCTGACTCTTCCCAGTTTAAGACAGGATCAGGAGTTTAAACAAACTTTTTTGGTGATTAATTAATTACCATGAACTTTATTTTCATAGATCACTTTACCATACATTGATCTGAATACAACGATCCTATTTTCATTTCACTTTGAAGTAAATTATACCTACCCTAAAAATAATACTTTTAAAACATAAAACTCCTACCAGGGGCTTTTGTGGGGAGGGAGAAGGAAGAAAGAAGGGAGAAACCTGATTTTTAATCTAACTAGGTGAAATGAAACACTCTTTTTATAGGATCCAGTCCAATGCCTGATCAAGCCAACAAGGATCTTTCTGGACTAGATAGATTGCTGGTCTGATCCAATATTTTAGAGCTAGAAATATTTCCCTA
>NW_005841853.1:1481861-1498492 GCF_000455745.1 Alligator sinensis
GAAGCAGCAGCCCCATTTCCAGAGCAATGATGCAAAAGCAGGGGCTCTGTAAGTAAAGTCTGCACAGCTCTTCCTATAGCTGATGTTCCTGTTATCTAATATTTTCACATTGTTTTCAGCATCCACAGCAAAAGCAGACATCCCTGAACTTCCTTCCTAGTCTGTGGATCCTCTCTCCTTTAGCATGACCCATACCCTTTGTCTTCCTGACTGAGCATGCTTCCAGCAACATGCCCTACCTGAGTCTGCACAGCAAGGGTATGGTAGTGCAATCCTGTCTTAGTGCACTGGCAGGTTCTGAGCACCCTTGATTTACACACCCAGCACTTCCAGGTTTGAGCCCTCAGCAGGATTAAACACAGAGTATTAAGCCAGAGTGATGAGCTCAACTGGACAAAATTGGAAATCAAGTTGCACAGGTCAGCTCTGACCTTTCATGTTAAAATATAAGGATTCTTAAGCACAGAAATCTTGAAGAATGCGTCTCAACACTAGAACTAAAATAGTTTCATATGGGCTACATCTCAAGAGCTGGTTTCCTATAAATAACTCACAGATGTCATTTGAATTACAGCCTTCTTCAAATAAGGGGGCTGCAGGCATACCCAGAAGCCTGTTAACAAGGAGATGACAAGCTTCAGGCATCTAATTGCATTAACTCATCACCAGTAAGAAACTAGCAGTATTACAGCTAATCTGTCCAGGGATTGACTGGGAACTGAATCTAGACCAGGAAAGTTATTTCACTGACTTCAAAGGCTTGTCCACTTCCAAAAAAGGACCCTCAGCTCTCTGTCTCTCCAATCAGCCAGCTGCTACTCAAGAAAGCCAAGAGCTCGAGTGCATTGTCTTAGCACTTGCATGCCTGATGGTTTGCAAAGATCACTCTGCGTTATAGAAAGCAAACAGCATTTGCAAAAATGTGATATCTGCCGAGACCCATGGATAAATGACTGCCTTTTATAGGGGGATGGTAGAGAGGAAAAGCCCATGAGTTCAGACATAATCTGTTGTTTGAGAGATGTAGGTTAAGGGCACAGAACTGACAACATCTTCTCTAATGTCATGTGGCTTTCTATTGACTGTAGCTGGACGTGCTGACAGAGGGTCTGCAGATATCACGCAGCAGTGACATTTAGAGCGATGCATGCTGCTTTTCCAAGGAGATGGCTGAAATATTATATTGAATCTATAAATCTTAAGGCTATGGATGCTTTAGGGACTGGGAGCATGCAAATTTCTTTCTTCTTTACCATGTGTCTATACAGCTGAAGTCCCGCTGGTCTTCTCGCAGTTCCTCTTTGTGCAAGAATGTGCTGGCCATAATGCTGGTAAGGGAGCCTGGGGGTGGTGGGGGTGGCAAGATGAGCTGGCTAGACGCATGAGGAAGCACTTGGTGAATGCTGTTGAGATACATTTTGCACACTGCAGGAAGCAGCATACCTTTGCTTGGCTCTAGCAGTGGGAAGCCATCGGGGTGGTGGAAAAAATATTGGAACTCCCTACCTTGCCCTGTCCTGCCTGTCATACAGTCAGTCCAGAGGACTGAAAGCAGAGAGGTTGAACGGCACCCCCACAGTGATAGGAGACACAGTTAGCAGGATGAACCCATAAACGCTAGTGAATGCAAGCAGTACACGGTGCTTACTCAAACTACGTTATATTAACATTACGGTACATGACCACTCAAACTGTTCTAATAACACTTAATTCACTGACAGTCTGATCTATGTTACAGATCCGTTACAAGGTAACCCTTCAGCCAGGTGAAGAACATAAGCAAGGGAAGACAATGTTTAATAAAGCAAGTAGAGCAATGAGGGAAGCAGTTTTTCCATCTCAGGGAAATGGCTGAGATTTGACAAAAAATCTAAAATTGGGACAAAAAATTAATTTGAAACTATTTTTTGAAGTGACAAGCCCAAGCTTTTATGGTTCATGTCAAGCTCAGTGTTTGGTTCCAATAATTTCATTTTTAGAAAGTTTTGATCATTTTGAAAATGTATTTTACAACTATTTGCTTACATTTTAAAGGAAAAAGCTTCATTTCTTACAAAAGTTGAAGTGGAACAATTTGATGAGTTTGTAACTTTGTATCTGGGGGAGGGGGGGCGGGTTCTGCTGTAGCCCACTACCTGGACAGCTGGGAGATCAAGGAGCACATTTCCTTCCACATCTATCATATTTCTGTGGTTTTTTAATGAAATTTGAGATTCATTGCTTATCTTTTTACTGATATGCTTGCATATATAAGAACCAACGTAGCTAGTTGTCTGTAGATATAAAAGGAAGGCATTGATCATGGTGTACAACATTAGTGCAACCAGGGATGGGTAATCACGACTTGAAGCCCAGATGCTGACTTGAAGGGGATGCCACCCAACCATATTATCAAAACGATGATTGCCTTTACGTGATGGGACCTGGTTGCATTTGGGGTGTGGTCAGGTGTTGGGGCCATGGCTAGATCAAGGACATGGGGAGGAAGGACAGGAATTGCTCATGGAGGGTGGAATAGATCAAGCCATATAGGGGTTGTGCCCCAATAACCCAGGTCCCTTCATCAGTCTCATGCCCTCCTGCCCCATGGGAGATGCCAGCACTGTAGCTGAAGCATCAGTGTGGCCAGCAGCCAAGGGATAAACACAGTTCCTCCACTGTATTGGCTGCCTTTATGGCACCAAATTTAGTGTTGCTCATCACTGATGGTGATGCAAATTAGTGGCATTAGGCAGAGGTGAGCAGCAGCACCGGCTGTGGCTGCAGTAGAAGGTCAAGAGAAAGTCCCTTTACTGATAGGTTGCTGAGTTAAGCCCTTGGCTGCTGGCTACAATGACACCCACGCCTCCCCTCCAAAGTCCCCTCCCAGGAGGGGAAGAGTCACCCACCCCTTGGCTGAGCTCTCTACTGGGACATGACCCCCCAGCCCCCCACTCCAACACTGCCCAGGGTACAACCTCATCAGTTATGCCTCTGGTACCCATGCCATATGGGCACCTCTGTAATATGAGAGAGAAACTGTATTTACCATTCATGATTGACTAATTCACCTACCCTCTGTCTAACCCATCTGCAGCAGGATTACTTTCAACACTTTTAATACCTCAGAAGGTTACTATAGATACTGATATACAACGCTGGTCATATACAAGTCACTGCATTTTTTAGTTTCTCTAATGGGATGAGAGCCTGGTTACTTCCAATGTGGCAGACATGAATGCGAATTTTTAGCCTGGGTTAAGTGATCGTGCATGTGTTGGATTTTTTCGAGTGAAGGCAGGAGTTATGTATTACCAGTCATGTCAGGCTCACTCAGTTTGGATGGTCAGCGCACATTATTGGGATGCTGTCTGTGACACTGTACTCCTAATACTCACCCACCCCCACAAGCTTCTAATATTAACAACAAAAGCTAATCCAGGTTTCTGGTATACAAACTAGCTAGGCACAATATCTATGATCCAATTAAACATGGTGCTAATCATGTTATTTGTATACCTGGCACCAGCATGACACATGGCTCAATACAAAATCTGTGCTGGCTCCATACAAAGTATTTAAGGTTCCCAGGTCCCTCTGTATGCTCTGAGCAAAACAACTCTGTGTTATAGGATATGCTTCCTAATTCTTAGCAATTGCTAAAACATCTTTAAGTGACGATATTCACCTCCATTTCTCACCAAATAGTATGACTTTCCTACCAGAGAGAGGAACCTATTTTCCAGGTCACTCTGATCCCTATTTTGGTTTTCAATAACAGTTTTATCCATTGTATTGCATTTGTTGGCCTTTTACATTGTCTGCAAGACCTAACCATTCTAATTTTTTCAGCATTGCCACTTAAGCCATACATGGCAGGCTTAATTCCAGTCAGTGAGGGCTTTTATTTGTTACTAGCACCTCAGCATAATTTGTATATGCACTGATCAATGGATGTATTAATCTGTACTCCAGTGAGGCCTACAGTATGACATTTTGAAAATAGCTTTCTGCAAATGTCTGCTTTGCTTGTTAAAATGTCTGCATAAAGCATATCCATGAGTGGTATGGCATATGCAAAGTAAATCAGTTAGTAGCCAATTATTACTTTCTTATTCATGTCAACATTGTCTTCAGTGGAATAAAGTGCTGCTACATTACAGTGGTCTACACTGGCATAAAGTACTACTCAGCCTTGTCAACACTATTTTGAAGATATTTTTTACGGTAGCATTAGGTTCTCTCTGACCATACTACAGACATGCTGCACTTGCATGCAAAGTGACTTGCACCTATAGAGTGCACTGATTTGATACCACTAAGCTACACTGATACAAGTCACACCTTACATCACAACCTACAGCAGTGTCACCTAGGTATGTAGCGCTAGATCTCCTCCTTCAGAAAGTGTCTTACATTATGGATTTCTTTCTTAGGTAAATAAACAATCAGCCCCAATCCATCAAGAAATGAATCGTGGGTCTCAAATCAACTATATGTTACTTTAAGTCAATGGGACTGTTCATATGCTTAGAGTTCTTGACATGCTTAGGGTCCTTTACTAGGCATAAACCTTAAAGCACTGGAGTTATTTTACATGCATAGCCATTTGTAGGGTCCTTACTTTAGTCTTCCAAGCTGTAACATTCTCATAAAAGCTGGCTAGTTTCCCACTGTTCTGGAAGTTCTGGGAAATTATGCTGCAAAAAAAAAAAAAAAAAAAAAAAATCATTGCCATCCTTTGTTGCTTTCCGTGATCATGTCAGGGCTGCTTTCAATTTGCAATGAGGAACTAAGAATGGTAAACATTCAACTCCAAAGAAATTAAGGTATGTAAACACATTCGTTCCCCATCACCAAGCTTAACCTGGGAACCCAAAGCACACTTCTCAATCAATACAATTGTACAATTGTATGTTTTTTCCCCAGCAGTACAACCTTAAATTCTATCATTTTCATCATTCTCAAATGCTGTACAACTATTCAGCATGATACTTCCAGCACACTGCACTACTTCTAGTGGCATTGTGAGTTTCTATTCTGAGCAACTGCATCTGTTTAGAATAAAAATGCAAGGACACTATATAATCTGGAATATAATATGAAAAAAGAATGTGTATAGTCAAAGGAGTTTGGCAACAACAACAAAAAAAAAGGCTTATATTTAAGAAAAGTTTCAAATGCTGTTAGAAAAGTCTGTATTCCAGCTGTTCTAAAAATGGCTTTTCTTGTCAGCTTTGTTAGGGAAGGAAAAATTCTTCCTCTGGATTGTTAAATTTTAATACATAGTGTCTTAATGCCCATTGTTATTTGAACAAGTATCTCATTTTCTAAACAAAACAAATTCCACAAGAAATTCTTATTTCATTATTCAGTTTTTCCTACACAGAGCTCATTTCTGTAATATATTTGTGGTCATGCTTTAATATAAAATATTGACACTTTCTGTTGTATTGAAGTATTTTGGTGTCCTACAGCATAGATTAGAAAGACCCCATATTTAGTAGTAGTTATGACACCTAGGAACAAGTTTGGAGCCTTTTGTGGTAGGCAATGTAGAGATTCATAGCAAAAGTTTGTTCCAAAGATTCAAACACAAAAAGCGTGGATGGGGAAGAACGGAGAGATGAATTGCTAGTCCAAGATCACACAGTAAGTTGACAGAAGTAAAATCCAAGGGTGCCAACTTCTAGATCAGTATCCACTAAACCGGGGTGGCCAACCTGTGGCTTCAGAGCCACATGTGGCTCTTCAGAAGTTAATATGCATCTCTTTGAATCTTTGCACAAGCACACGGTAGCCAGCTTCCATTTTGGAAGCTGATATAAATGATAATAATAATGACATCAATGATAATTGAGGTAGGTGATCCTTCCCCTCTATGCAGCATTGATCAGGCCGCAGCTGGAGTACTGTGTTCAGTTCTAGGTGTGGCACTTCAAGAGAGATGTGGATAGCATTGAGAGGGTCCAGAGGAGGGCCTCTCACATGGTCAACGGGCAGCAAGGCAGACCCTACGAAGAGAAGCTAAAAGGGCCTGAACCTATTCAGCCTCCACAAGAGAAGGCTGAGAGGGGATCTGGTGGCCGTTTACAAACTCACCGGGGTGGGGGGGGGGGTGGAGGGGCAGTGAGAATTGCGGGAGGCTCTGTTTCCCCATGCACCACCTGGAGTTACTAGGAATAACAGCCACACATTGTTAGAGAGAAGGTTCAGGCTGGAAATCAGGAGACATTACTTTATAGTTAGGGCTGCCAGGCTCTGGAACGGGCTCTCAAGTGAGGTGGTACTCTCTCCTACCTTGGGGGTCTTTAAGAGGTGGCTGGACAGATATTTGATGGGGTGACATGATCCCAGCACCCGCTCGTGCCTAGGGCAGGGGGTCGGACCTGATGATCTGTTTATGTCCCTTCTGACCATAAGTACTATGATAATAATAATATCAATAAACAAAATGAAAAGAAAAGGGGATCTAGAATAAACACTATTGGAAGCTGGTCACCATGTGCTTGTGAAAAGATTCAAGGAGACACATATTCAAGAACATAGGACTCCTGGGGAGAGATGGCATCCACCTCACACAGAAAGGTAAGTCCCTTTTCTCAGCCAGGTTGGCCAATCTCTTAGATAGGGCTTTAAACTAAGATCACAGGGGGATGGGGAAACGCTAACTGGAACCTACCCGGGGACCAACATACAGGAAAGCTCCATCAACAATGAAACTAAGCAAGCCACTCTTATGGGAGCTGAGATAACAGCTCCCCTTCAACGCAACAGGCAGCCAGTGACCTCAGTAGAAGGACTTAGGTGTCTGCACACCAGTGCCAGAAGCATGGGGAACAAGCAGGAGGAACTAGCCCTCCTGCTTTCCACAGGGCACTGTGATCTAGTAGGGATCACAGAGACCTGGTGGGACTTCTCTCTTGACTGGAGTGTAGCCATAAAGGGCTATGTCCTCCACAGAAGAAAGCGGGAAGGGAAGAGAGGTAGGGGTTACCCTCTATGTGAAGGAGCAGTACACCTCCCTACAGACCGATGTTGGGCCCAGAGAAAAACAGCTTGAAACCCTCTGGGTCAAGCTCTGGGGGAGGCATGGCGAGAGACCTGACTGGAGATGTATACTACAGGCCGCCTAACCAAGGGGAGGAACTTGATCTAGCATTTGCCTGTGAACTAATGGAGGCCACGCATGCATGGGAAATGGTTGTCACGGGTGACTTCAACTACCCAGACATCTCCTGGGAGTGCTTGGCCAGCTTGGATCAATCATGGTCCTTCCTGACCAGCACTGAAGAGCTTTTTTTTTTGTTTGTTTGTTTGTTTTGACTCAGGAGGTGCACAGCCCAACTAGAGGCAATGCAGTTCTTGACCTGGTCCTGGCCAAAGGGGATGACCTGGTGACCAACTTAAACATAGAGGACAGCCTAGGCGATAGTGACCATGAAATCATTACATTCATGGTCCGTCGCAAGACTGCCAAAACAGATACCAAACTTGAAGTCTTAGACTTCAAAAACCCAAATTTTAATAAGCTCAGGTGACTAGTAGAGAATGCCCTGAGAGACCAAGGACCACAGGTAAAGGGAGCACGAGAAGAATGGTCATTCCTTAAGGACACAATCCTTAAGGCTCAGAGAAAATCCATTCCCTTATGGAGAAAAAGTAGCAGAAGGGTCAAAAAACCCTCTTGGCTAAGCAGGGAAGTTGCAACTCTTCTACAGAAAAAGAAAGTGGCGTACAAACAATGGAAGCTTGGGACAGCCTCTAAGAAAGACTACTTGACAATGGCCCGCACTTGTAGAAAACAGATTAGGCAAGCTAGGGCAGAAACCAAACTAAAACTAGCTACAAGAATCAAGGACAACAAGAAGTCCTTCTTTAGCTACATAGGGAGTAAAAGGAAAACTAATGGGAGTGTGGGGCCGCTGCTCAATGCTTCAGGATACCTGGTCACTACCACTCAGGAAAAAATGGAACTCCTAAATCACTACTTTGCCTCAGTCTTTCACAAGACCAAGGGGAACAACATGCCAGGGCACAGAGCTAACAGGGCAGGATTGACACCATTCCCACCATTGCCATAGAACCGGTGTATGATCAATTAAAGAAATTAGACGTATATAAATCAGCAGGACCGAGTGAACTCCACCCAAGAATGCTGCAAGAGCTGGCCGAAGTAATCGCAGAGCCCCTGGCAAAGGTCTTTCAAAAATAATGGGCCTCTGGAGAAATCCCAGAGGACTGGAAGAGGGCCAATGTTGTGCCCAACTTCAAGAAGAGAAAGTGTGAAGAGGCAGGAAACTACAGGCCAGTAACTTTAACTTCTATTCCAGGGTAAATCCTAGAAACATTCATCAAAGAGGCTATATGTGACAAACTTGCAGAAGGCATGATAGTAAATGACAGCCAACATGGGTTCATTGTGAGCAGGTCTTGTCTGATCAACCTAATTTCTTTCTATGATCAGGTGACTCATCACCTGGATGACAGAAAAGCATTAGACATCATATACCTTGACTTCCAGAAAGCCTTGGACCTGGTATCCCACAAGGTACTGATCAGAAAACTGGAAGATATTGGGCTCAGCTGTGGGACCATCAAGTGGGTATGAAACTGGTTGTGGGGTAGGACAGAGAGAGTCCAGATGAGTGGATTGGTGTTGTCCTGGTGAGATGTGGGCAGCAGCATACTCCAGGGATTGGTACTTGGCCCAGTGATGTTCAATATCTTCATCAATGACGTGGATGAAGGGGCGAAAAGCCCATTGGCCAAGTTCGTGAGCAACACCAATATATGGGGTTTTGTGGACACACCCACAGATAGGCTGCAGATACAAGCAGGCCTAGACAGGCTGGCATGTTGGGCAAAATGAAACAAAATGAGGTTCAACATAGAGAAATGCAAAGTGCTGCATCTGGGAAGGAAGAACCCCCAGCAAACCTACAGGCTGGGCATCGCTAACCTGACCAGCACTACAAATGAAAGAGATTTGGGGTTAACAAGAGACCCCAGCATGAATATGAGCCGGCAATGCAATGCGGTAGCCACTGGGGCCAATAAAACTCTGGCATGCATCAATCGATGCATCTCCAGTAAATCCAAAGAAGTGATTCTCCCACTTTACTCAACATTGGTGTGGCCACAGCTGGAGTTTTGTGTCTAGTTCTGGGCACTGCACTTCAACAAGGATGTGCTAAAGCTCGAGAGGGTCCAGAGAAGGGCCACCTGCATGATCAGGGTCTTACATGACAAGCCATATGAGGAGAGGCCGTGGGATCTTGGACTCATCAGCCTAAAGAAAGAGAGGCTGAGAGGGGACCCAATTGTGGCTTATCACTATACCAGAGGCGTACCTTGGGGGCTCAGTGAACAACTGTTCACACCAGGGCGCCCTGAGGGAAAACTAGAAACAATGACCACAAACTCCTGGAAGATAGTTTCAGGCTGAACATTAGGAAAAACTTCTTTACAACTAGGGTGTCCAGACTATGGAACAAGCTCCCCGCAGCGGTGATGCAATCACCTATCCTAGAAGTCTTCAAGAGAAGACTGGACGGTCACCTGGCTGGGGCCATCTGACCCCAGATGTCTTTCCTGCTCATGCAGGGGGCTGGACCCGATGATCCTTCAGGGTCCCTTCTAGCCCTATTATTCTATATTAACTACTGAAGAGCCTCATGTGGCTCCTGCACTAGACCATAATGCCTTGCATAACACTAGACATTCCCAGTTTCAAGCTGCTGACAATGTAATGCCACAGTCTCACAAATGGCTCTAACCAGAAGGTACCATTGACTGATGGGCATGAAGACATTGCAGAGGCAAAGTTAATCGTTGATGTTGTGGAGTCCAGAGTCACTCTCGTATTTCTTGCCTCCTCAGTAAAATAGGTTACTGCGAGCCCTCAAACCTTCACTCTTCTCTCCAAATTTCCAGAGAATTTCCAGTCAAGTTCAAGTTCTCAGTCCTCATCTAAAACTCTGGGGTCAACAATTTCACACTATTGCTACAAAGGAACGATACCGAGTAAGAAAAACAATCATCAGCATTTTTTTCAGTGACTGGTATGAATCTACTACCTAAGTGTGATCTCATCACAGTCCGAGTGCAAAGCACATTTCCTTGACCTGGCCTTCCCCAACACAGAGAAACATTTATATTAAAAAGACACTCCACTCTGCATACTTTTCCCCCAGAGGAGAGGATGAGAGAACAAATAACACATGGCAGATGTGCTGCTTAATGCACACATGCAAAGTGCTCAGATATGACTCCAGGGACTTGGAGAGAGCCTTTCCCAGCCATTCACAACTGCTACAGCATGTTGGGTGTGGAATGAATGAGGGCAGCCAAAAATAAATGGCGCTCTTATTTTTAACATCCTCTGTGGTCCTGTGTCATCCTGTTTTGTAGTTAAAGGGACTTGCCATTCAAACCCCTGGAACTTCTGCCCCAACCCAGCAGAGCTTTAAGTTCAAGAGGAGTCACTCACGGCAAAATCCAGATTGGTCGGCTAGGCTCCTAGATAGGATGTAGAACTGAGGTACCTCAATTCTGTATCTATAAAACAGGACATAGCTTAACCCTGCCCCAGAAGCTACAAAGGTCCTTGGACATCTACATCTTAGATTGCAAAAGTACTCCAGGTGTCTGAACTTGGGCCTCCACACATCCTCAGAAGTGGATCTGAACAGCTGACACCCAAGTCCTACCTGCCCTCCACTGCCATCCAGATTGGAATTTAAATATCTCCCCAGGACCATTGAAGCTGTAAGAGGGGCCCAGTCTGTTAAGGATCCTCAGTTCATGTCTAATTCAGGCTAACCGCACTGAGATAAGATCAAAGCATGTGGTGGCACCGAACTTTTGCACCAAAGCTTCTTGGTTTTGGCATGCATAAGGGGTTCAAGGAAGGAGGAATCAGACACTGAAGATCCTTTTCCTAGTTGAATGGCCTAACTACAAGGCTACCAAGGCAGGCTCCATCTCGCTTGCTTTCTTGGTCTTGTGACCCTTTCATCCCTGCCTACACAGTGACTCAGCTTCCAAGGGCATGTGGAGGAAGTTTGCTCAGCCAGACTAATTTATAGCATGGTGTGTAGGGCACTCCTCTGGGAGGAAGATGATGTGGATTTGAATCCCTCCTACATGAGGAGGGCCTACAACACGAGCCTACCACTCCTTGGCTGAGCTCTCTAATCACTAGGTTATTATATTATGTTAGGAAACTCCCAAGAGTCAATCTGATGTCCAAGCTGATGAAGACAAGATGCTGTACGTACCACCATCCACCTGGGAGTCCATGTACAGCAGTGAGTCAAGCGCCTAAGCATTAAGACACATCCCTGTGGTCAGTGTTTCATATTGGTGTGATTTGTGTGCCTCTTTACTCAACATATGGGCTGTCTGAATTTGTCTGAATTAGCCTTCAGAGCTACCCAGCTCTCCCCCATGACTAGTATAGGATGCTGGGTGCCTAACCCTTTTCCACTGAATCACCCTTCTGGCCTAGAGAGAAGCCCCCGATTGGACCCATATGAATTTTCCTTTGACTTCAAAGAAATACTCAGTGCCCTCATTCAAGTGTGGTGTCAATGTGAGTGTGTCCAGCACTCTAAAAGGACTGAAGATGTTGTCTCTTCATCCTTCTCACTTTTGGCTATCTGGTATTGTCTATCTATAATTAGTGCTTCCAAAGCACTGCTATAACAGCATCAATGATAATAATAATATCAATACAAGGAAAAGGGATCTAGAATAAACATGATCCAAGTGCTAATCCAGAGTCCAAACGTTAGCATCCGGTTTCTGCATTTGATTGATTTCTTGTATAGAAGAGAAATAAGTAGCACTTCTGAAGTACAGCTTTTTGCATTCCTTTTTTCTCTGTATCCCGCCATTGGATCCATGCATTCCTCTTGTAGCAGACTAAACGGGCAGGACATGCTATCTGGGGAGTAACAAAGCGCTCGTTCTGCAGGTCCAACCATGATAAGCCCACGTTGCGTAACTACAGGAAAAGAAACTTTCTGAAGAACGAGGCCTGGAATTTTTTCTGGGACACAGCATGAGTAATACAACATTTCATTGTGGTACTTTGGGAACTGTTATTTATAACAGCCCATCCAGATTGCAAACAGATGCTGTTAGAAAGTGAATCTATTATTACATTAATTTGCCTTCCCTCCCCACTATGAGACAGTAGAACATAAATCTCGTTTAGTAAAAAAAAAATCGAGATTGCCAGAAAGGTTCAGCATTCAAACACATAAATGTGTCAGCGACAGAAATATGTGCACCTCTTGTGTAACAGTTACTGCTGCAGTTGAATAAAGACCCCAATCCTGTGAGATGCTAAGAAAACTTCACTCCAAATCAGTATCTTAGAAAAGATACGTATTGCATTTCAGAGGCTCCGTTAAAGAACACACTTAAGCAGTTGCCCAAATTTAAGCATATGTGCAAATCTCACAGATTTCCTGTAGTAAAAGCAAAAGACGGGGATGACGTTGCCCTCCTGCTCGCTACAAAGTATTATATACTGCACATCCATAACACGCTTCCATAGTTTCTCAGTTGTTTGACAGGCACTAAGCATCAGGATATATTCTTGCTAACGAAGCACGGAGCAGACTGGTTTTTAAGGGCAACCACATTGTCTTCCTTTTACACATGTGTGAACTCTTTCATCATAGACCTGGAATCTCGATTTGAATTGGATGTCTGGGAATTGATACAGTCAATGTGAAGGATGGCATCGTGTCTCGCTGAGTAGGAAAGCTTCTGGGATGGAAATATATATAGGGGGCGATTAATTTCCCTGGCTAGAAATAGGACAAAAGTTTATTCTGTTAAGTAAAGACATTTTAAAGATCACATCTGAGCTGGTAGGCAGGTTTTTTTTATTTTTTTTATTTTAATGAAGTGATGACTGTGAGCCAAACTCATTATTTCTCTACTCCTTACCAGCTTGCATGGAACAGGGGGGGAAGCTAAAAAAGGGGAAAACTCCTTCCCCCATCCCTGCTTGCCAAACTGTATAAGAAAAGTCATCAGCCCTCACACAAACTCCCTCCAACCTTTCCGTTTGTTCCAAGTGCTCAACAGTGCCATCATTATGAAATAGCTGAGAGCTGGAAAGCTGTTCAGGGTGCTGGCATCTTTCTAGTGTTCCCATATCCTGCGTGGCTAGGACACACAGCGCTTGCAACTGGAGCAGGGTTTTCACAACCAATCATGAACACATTTGGCCCCATTAAAGCTAAATCAACATGGCACCAGCAACCTGCTGTGATTTAAACATATCACTTTTGCATCCAAGTACCCAGAATGCTTTTCCATGCTTTTTTTTTTTTTTTTAATATTGGAAGTGTCTGAATTCTGGGAACAAACTAGAGGTTTTAAGCATTGGCTGTGTGTGCGTGCATGCGTGTTTCCCCCCTCCCTCTTCTCCCTCCTGCATTGTGCTTTCAGGAACAATAAATGCAGCCTGTAGGATGTTGTCATTTGACTTCCACTCAGCTGAAGCCAGAAACTGCTGGCTGCATCCTGCTTCTTACACAGATGCCACTCTAGCAGTGCAGAAATATTTTAGGCGCTATTGATTATGGTAATAATGAGCAAATATGGGCAGTTCACATATCTGAGCGAGATCGTTATATTTTCAAAACACAAATTTCTCATCCTGCCATTGATTACTGCTGTTTATCAACTTAATGACTCAGGCTCGAAATCTGCCTAATCTAACACAGTATTTGAGAAGGAAAAACAATAATAAAAGTCCCCCTCTTTAGAAAGCTGGGCTTTTATTTCAAGAATGGAGTGAACCCAGGGAGACTGATGTTTCAACTGGAATATAAAATAAAGCAACTGGAACTATTTGTAATCGGGATTTTATCTGAACACTGCTCTCTCTATTACCCAGTGTCTTTAAGATTTTGTTCCATTATACACTACAGCAGTAATAACAAAGAAGCTAAACTGTTTACATCAACAATAATGCAGCCAATTTTCAACACTTGCATGTCAAAAATCCATTATTCCAGACACGATTACCTGGAACTGCTGATAACAATTTTAAAATTACATCCCCCCCAGTAGTAAGATTTTTTTTTTATTTTTTTTTATTTGCCTTCCTCTACCCCATGATTTGGATAGGGGATGGGGAGGACGCACCTTCATCATGTAGACTACCAAGTTTTGTACAAGCAGCAGATGTTAATATGGGAAGACAGAACATCTCAATTTTCGCACTTTTAATTCAGCTTACTGAACCAATTTCACAATTCTCACATTCCTTAGTCCTAAGAGAAAATGCTAATTTAGATTGTTAAAATTGACACAGGTTAGGGTATAAAGGGTAATTAGCATAAGATCCTACACAAAGTGTTTTTAGCACCATTAATCAACACCCACCTATGCATAGACTTTTTTTTAGTCAGAAGTGATGCTGAGCACTGCTGAAAAAACTTAAAAAAGATTCACTTTAAGTTGGGAAACTAAAAATGCAGAACTTATCTTCAGTATAGGCTTGGAAGCATTTCCCAGTAAAAGTACCTAACGCGCAATTCAAGCAGAACTTTTATTTCACTCAAGAGCATTATTAAAAGCAGATAAAAGCATTCTTGTAAAAATACTTCTCTGATTTTTAAGACGCTATTGGGCTCAGCTAAAATCCAGCACTAGTATCAAAATGCATTATTTTGGGGAGAGGGGGTTGCATTTTTTTAAATCTGAATATTAGCAAGCTTGATCATATTCTTCAGTCACACAGAATTCATACTCCATTTAATTTACAAATACCCACACACAGCATGTTCAACTATGTTACATTTCCATTAATACAGCATAAGTTAATTTTATGTTAAAATACGACTTGAGATGACATCATCTAACATATCTTCACTGGCTAGCCTCTGGAAGCACATTTCAGTTAAAAATCTACATTATGCTCATATTTCTACTAAATGATTTTAAATGACACAATAAAAGAACTATCTGGGAATGTGCTGTTAAAACTAACACAAGAAATAAAGTGATCACAGACTCTAGCTTAAGAAAGAAAAGAAAACAGTGAACTTCTGTTCAAATTCAGGCAGTCTTGATCACTTCATCAAGATCCATAAATGTGCACTTCCTAAATTAGACAGCCACACAAAGAAAATTTCCAGCTGCCAAGGACAAAGATTTTAGGCATTTTAATGCAAAGGCAGACAAGTCAAGTAATTATTGCCTCTAATTGGCACTTCCACAAGATGTAACAATTTTTTTTACAGTACCTGCAGCCAAGTGGCACTTAAAAAGGTGAGAAATTATTTTCTGCAAATGCAAAGGCCAGCTGAGCATTTGTAAGACTTGAATCCAGCAAATGACTTAAGCACATGCTGAAGTTTAAATAGGTGGGTTGTAATAATTACAGCTGGGGGAACTATTTAATGGGGCTAGTGCTTGCACTTAAGCATATGCTTAAGTGATTTGCTGTTTCTGTGAAAATACACTTTCTACACTGGACAGTCTACTCTGCAAGTGCCAATGGGAATTTTGCACATTTAAGGATAATAGCATGGAAAATGGGCCGGATTCTGATTTCAGGACACCTTTGCCTTGCTTTAGAAAAGAAGACCTCTAATGCACTGATCTGAACCATTATTATTTGATGCCAAGTTGGACTGTATCTGCTGCAGATCAGGCTGGTCATTTTGTCCATACTAATGAGAGAGCATATTTGACCTGATCTAAAGCTGGTGTGAATCTGCACAGCCTCCCTGATTTCAATGGTGCTAACATAACAGGCAAACCAAAGATGTGGCTCACCAACTGCTTTTTATCCAAAGACAAATATGGGCTGCTAAGCATTACTGTGGGTATTTACCAGATGGAAAAAAACAGTGGCACTGGTGGAAGTAATGTTCTTTATTTGAGCTGCAGCAAATCAGCAATCAACCCAGACTTCAAATGTCCTTCATAGTCCTTTTAATAACATTTTCTCAGATCCTAATCTATTCTGCTAGTGTTTCATATCTGAGCTCCTGTTGATTGCAATTGTCTTACAAAGAGTCATTTTAAGATCTGAGCAAACTGTTAATAAAGGGAAAATAATCACAGATGATTCAGTATGTAGGTCTGGGAAAAAAAAAACAAACCCAAAACACCTACCCAGATTTCCCTCCTGCTTTGCAATAGTAGTGTATAATCTGTTCTGTTTAAGGTACAATTTTGGGGCATCATTTTACAGTCAACCTCAGGCCAAGCTTACTGTAAAAAAAATAAAATAAAATAAAAAAATTTAAAAAAAAATTAAAAAAAATAAAAATACAACCAGCATCTTCAATTGTAATCAACTCCTTTAGCCCAGCATTTCTAAAACAAGCAGGCAGGCATCAACTTTTTCTGCCCACTCTTAGTGTTCAACCAAAGATCCAGATGTCCTGACCCAAATCCAGTAGCTTTCTTTCTAAAAGAATAATGACCATGTTAACATCTGACCAATAACCCTAGGTTTCACAGCTTCGGCTGGGAAGGAATTTTTTTTCTCTCCTAAATGCTTTATTGGTTTCTGAAGTTTTTTGTTTTTACTAATTTCACCTTCCTCTGAAGCATCTGATAGCGATCACAGGGGGAGATGGGAGTTTGGAGGGAGGTGCTGCGCTCTT
>NW_005841853.1:1498523-1517571 GCF_000455745.1 Alligator sinensis
CTACTAAAGAAACTTCTTTGAGGAGAGCCAGAGGGTCTTGACCCAAGTCTTGACCTTCTGCTCAGTATTAATGCAATTGCTGGATATGGAGTCAAGAAAGAATTCCCCCCAGTAACCTCAGATTAGCCAAGACCATGAAGATGTTTGCCTTACTTTGGTGGGGAACAGGGCTCTTTTTTTTTTTTTTATAGTCATCTGAACAAATATTTTTATTGGTGCCATGTTTTAGAAATGTATGGGTTTATGTCGGGTGTTTTGTAGCTGGTGTTTATCAAGGGCTAGAGTGGACAATATTTAGGATCTCTGAGAATGCAGGGGACTAGACGGAACGATACCGACCATATGATTGAATTCTTAATCTTAAAGTGGCGACTACTGGCTATATCATGTGCTTTCTAGAAAAATATTGTCCAAAGAGATCATGCTGAAAGGTATATATACCTTGCTTTGAAACACTTTAGGATTGCCACCAAAGACATTACTGCTAAAAAAAGAATAAAAGATAAGAGTTGCTCACATGCCCAACACGTTAGTATAATTAAATGGAGATAAGAGAAGGAAATCCTGGATTACATATTAATTTTATCAAGCATTACATATGGCTGGCCATATGTAGCAATTAGAACATTGTGCACTCTGCTTCCCAGGCTCATTCAGCATTTGGCCTTTGGCAAGGCTGCTAGCTAGACCTGGACAAAGTGCTTGATCAATAGTAAATTCACTGAGAAATGGAACTCAAGATGGGACAAAAAGTACTAAAAATATTTGGTTTCATTTTGTCAAAACTTTCAGACAAAAGGAGTAGGGGAAATATTTTAAAAATACTGTAACATTTCATTTTGATGTTTCTTAAATGAAATGTTTTCTCTCAGAAATACTGAAAGACTTTGTTTCAACACTTTGACTGAAACTTTTTGTCTGGTGATAGTACTTTTTCTAGTTTTAAAAAACCCCATAAGTGTTAAAAGAACCAAAGCTAGATAAAAAGAAGGAAAAAAAGGAGAGATTAAAATATCCAAAAAGCAAAAGAAACATTTCTTTTCAGATCAAATTGAACCTTTGGGTTGACTCAAAATGAGATTTTTTTTCCCCCTCTTCCATTTTGCAAGTAATTGCCCAAATTTGTTTTAGCTCTATCAGAACCATTGCTTTTTTTTGGTTTTTTTTTTCTCCTGATTTTTCTTGGTTTGGCTATTGAACTAAAAAAATCTACTACCCAGTTATAACATATGTGCCAAAAAGTGTTACATATGATGATGGGGGGGTTGTTTTTGTTTGTTCTGTTGTTTTTCGGGTTAATACAGCCATTTTCCTACTGGGACTAGGAGAGTGTCAAGCATTTCATTTCCTACATGCAAACCAACACCTATTGGATAACAAATGTTGACAATGACTGGGCTGAGACTAACCGCGTGCTAGGAGGCAAGAAACATTTTTTATGTCTAGCCCATATCAGCATTGACTTCAATTTTTGGCCATTTGTGGCAAAACAGTCAGATACCTGGGAGGTGGCTGAAGCCATGCTTCACTGCTTCCTTTTCCTTATTCCCCAGGGAATAGTGAAGTGCTTTAGGTCTAAAGATGTATCCCTGCAAGGCAGGTGCTCCTGCTAAGGGCCTTTAACAAATGGGAGCTGGGAGATTCAGCTGCACCAAGTTACCCCATTAAAGGTAAAAGTGAATAAGCAAGCAAGAAGCTAGTTCGTAAGCAGTGTCTTGGATTAGGCTACTCTACCAATTAATGCTGATTACACTTACATGTTTTCATTGTAAATTATTAGCGCTTTGCCTTTGTTTCCCCTGTGTGATTTCAGAAAGGGCAGAAATAAATAAGAGGAACTCAGTTTTTACCAAACAACCTGAAACATGGGGGATGATCTTACAAGCATCGCGCTTATGAGCTGATCCACCCATTCAGGCATTTTCCCCCATGCAACCAACCAAACAAGTTTTACTCTGAATTCCCTCCATCCCCAGTCACTCAGCATGCAGGGAATGATAGGGATCATGTCATGTAATCCCTATGCTAACTCAATCCTTGTGGGAAGCATCTTCTACCTTAATGTCTGCCTTTTACATTACATCTAAAAGTTGGTTGAGTACTTTGAATAAGGACAAGGTGGCAGCTTGGTGAACTGAGATTAAAATGTTGCTTATCTACACTCATGAGAGCTTTAGTAGTGAAAGGTTTGGAGGCATAACTAGGAGAATGGAACAAACCAGATTTTGGGGCTGGCAGTTTGAACAAAGCTAACTGGAAACAGCATGTCAAGGCTATAATTCCCCTTTCCAACTTACTTCCATTTCCAAATGATGCACGAACTGAAACCCGCTGGCTAGACTTGCGCACCTGCCCTGATTCCTTTGCAGAGCAAGGACCTGGCAATAGAAAAGCCCCATGACCATATATCTAGGCATGGTCCTTCACTTGGAGGACCTGTTTGCTTCTAAGCCAACTAGTTGCTTTCTGATTTCATAGACATCAGGGCTGGAAGGGACCTTGGAAGATCATCGAGTCTAGCCCCCCGCCCAAAGGGCAGGAAGTCAGCTGGGGTCATAGGATCCCGGCAAGATAAGCATCCAGTTTCATCTTCTGGTATCTATAAACACTGCCCCACGTGTGCTATAGCACAAGTGTGTAGTTTACTGTCTTCACAACTCCAAATAAATCTATTTCTGCTTGCTGAAATATTTAGACGGTTAAACTTTAAAAGTCTACCTGCTCTTATTAGAGGACTACCATGGGGCTAATTTACCATTCTTTGTGCTCAAAAGCTTCTCATAAAAAGTTCTTCCTCTATATAAAGGTTAATGTTTAAGCTTGCAGGAGTAGTTATATAATGACGTTTGACTTGGATTTCTCATAGCTAAATGCTAATTTAAACAAATGTAAAATAACCCCATAACATTTCTTTCTCGATAAACAAGAGGTACAGTGCTCCCGAGCTGTCAGTTTTAGAGCTTCACTGATGAAATAATTTCTCTGAAGTGCAGATTTGGTGCTTGTCTCTGTGAGGAATGTATAGAACAATAACCTGGTTGTACTTCACCATATGTTCAGCCTCACGCAAAAGTCAAATCAACAGTCTTTTTCTAAATTACTACCTCTCTTGATATATGGACCTTATTTATAACCTCCCTTTGTGCAACCATAACGCCATCACATAGGGCTTAGGTTCTGAAAACCGTAGCAATTGCCTGAAAATTGATTTGATGTCTTTTGCCCATCCCTCCCTCAGGTCCCTCAAGACATTTTAATATGAGCCATGACATTATGATGGATGAAATCTGGCATTTTACTGTAGCAATGCTACTCCCATGTGGAAAATAACAGCTTGTTCAAAGCCCATCTTCCAGCCAGATTTAGGATATAGAGTAAGCCACGGCTTCAATCTCCTCTTTCTCTCTACTCGTTCATAGTAACCTTCTCAAACAGCTTCATTTCATACATCAAGCTGACTAAGTACCAGTTTCTTCCTAATCCTTCCACTGTGTGAAGTCAGTTGGACTCATAAGTCTCTCGTACACACACAAAACTCACAGTAAAATCATATGAGAATTTTTCATACACACACACACAGACACGCGCACGCATACGTGCACACACATGCACAGGCATACGTGCACACAGTTTATAAAAGTTGAATAGCCTGACTTTGACAAATGGACGAAGCCTCTTTTTCTACCTGCAAATATTACAAATCTATAAAAGTATTGTGCAAATATTGAAAAAGACTATTTGAAATTACTGGGATTGTATGCTCTCAAATATTTGCTTGCACTAGTATTTGGGGACCATTATTTCTCCAGCCATTGTTGCAAATAAAATTGAGCTCACCCAAGTGTTGGCAGGTAAGTGAATAATAGGTGGTTTTATTGACGGTAGGTTAGAAAGAACTACTAAGTCCCACTGGGGTTGTGTTCTTATGGAACCTAAGCATATCTTTCTTGAACCTTAAAGTCATTCATTTTGAACAGCAATAAAAATATGAGCATAGGCTAAATGAGTGGTTCTCAATGTTTTCAGACTTGTGGAACCCCTTGCTAGACTCACCGCACCCCTCAGAAAATGCCAGCGCTTATTTTTCACTCATTTTTTATTACAGAAAAATAACAGAACGGTTCTTCTGTTGCAAAGAACTCAGCTCATAACAAGTCAGCATGGTTGTAACACTATGGATTCCTATCGAAAACCCTGGGCTCATTTTGTGAATCATATTTACCACCAACCAGTTTTAACATCGCAAGGCACCCTTGAATGGATCTCAATGCACTGCAAGTTGCTACAACACCTTGGTTGAGAATCTCTGGGATAAATTGTGATAATAGATGCAGCCCCGAGTCGGGAGTGGTGTACCAAAATCCACCTTCAGAAGGCTCCTATTACTGTAGTATTTGTAAGTAGCTCAATCACGAGTGTATGCATCCTCCAAACATACCATAGAGACTGGTCAGGGCTGTTATCCCCATTGAATTTATGGGTCAGTCTCACAGGCAACAGAAAGCAAAGGAATGATGTGGCTAGCTTCATATCAGGCCACCTCTGATTGCCCTGAAGGAAGGGCATTACTAGCCGGTTTGAATGGGGGTGGGGAGAGACTTTGGCATGAGACTGGAGGTACACTCAAGGTCAGGAGTCTGGATCCACCGAGACACCTTGACCATGCTGCTCTTGTGCCCTGAACTGCCAATCAGACTAACTGCATATTCTTTGAAACACCTCCATGGCAGATTTGGTAGTAAAATAATGCCTGAAAGACTACTGCTATTTATTTTGGTCCACTTTAGGCTTTTTGTCCTGTCTTTCAGTTCATTTCAGGTTTCAGTTAGCTATTTCATCCTGCTCACTTTTTGCAACCACCTCCCTCAAATTCCTTTGACAACCTGAGAAAGTCTTGCAGCTGAATGCAATATTAATTACATTTCAAAGCAAACCTTTTATTCATTTGGGGACAATCTGTGAAACAGAAATCTGTGACTGAAGCTGCTGCCAAGCCAATTACTGCAAAATAACTCAAATATGTCTCGACAGATTGCAATTTTTCCTATTGTTAGATTGTTTATTTTTTAGATCAAAAGGTTACATTCTCTTCAATTAGACATGCACTTAAATATTCCATATCTTTTGAATAAACCGTACTTAGGTACATATATAGATAAGACACGTTAAAATATAAGAGCCAAGCAGATTCTCTGTAGCTAACAATTTATATTTTTAATTTATTCCTGTTTCTTTTATTTAATATAATCCTTGAGCATACTTTGATTATTATAGGGTAGAGATGCACCTTATAGACTAACTGAATCATAAACGCATAAGCTTTCATGAGCCTGAGTGCCCTTCATTGGATGCTGTGAAAGACAGGCATGGAGAAGTCTGTTAAATAGAGTGAGAGATCTGAATACGAGAGAGAGAGAGGAAAAGAGGAGGGGAGGGAGAAGAGGAGGGAGAGGCAAACAGGTAATGAACTCAGGGAACAGTGTCCCCATAGGGCCAAGGGGGTTACAAAAGCTAACCCAGATAACGGAATAAGAATCTGTAGTCCCCGTTCAGACCATATTTACACAATCCAGTCTGTGGATGATTTCTTATTCCATAATTTTACGTTTGAGTTGACTTATAGATTCATAGATGTTAGGGTCGAAAGGGACCTCAACAGATCATTGAGTCCGACCCCCTGCATAGGCAGGAAAGAGGGCTGGGTCTAGATGACCCCAGCTAGATACTCATCTAACCTCCTCTTGAAGACCTCCAGGGTAGGGGAGAGCACCACCTCCCTTGGGAGCCTGTTCCAGACCTTGGCCACTCGAACTGTGAAGAAGTTTTTCCTAATGTCCAATCTAAATCTGCTCTCTGCTAGCTTGTGGCCATTATTTCTTGTAACTTCTGAAATCCCATGGCTTAAAAACAGCTATTTGGTCAAGGACAGGATGTCCAGGAAAGTGAAAGCATTCTGTCACAGGTTTTTGTGTGTTTTTGGACTTGACATCAGATCAGCATCCCCTTGTTCTTTCATGCAAGGCCTAGTGCTTAGTTGACAATAGGAGTTAAGTAGCCTGTTGCTTCAATTTCTGGTTTAGTTAGTCTACAAAGTACACCTCTACCCTGCCTTCTGCCCGACTTAAGAGTAACACAGCTAACCACCTCTCTTTCATTTATCCATTGTCAGTAGCAGTCCCCTAATATGACAGTCTTCCGGTAAATAGGGACATTTATCATCCCCAATGGTACCAAGATGTACAATATGGCATTGATCATATTTGCCTCACTATGGAGGTGAGCAGGCAAGAGAGACAAAGGGAAAGACCTGTGACATTACTCTAATTATTATAGTCACAGATATTAGGGAGGAAGAAACCATTATACATTATGATCCTCTAGTCTAGCTTCCTATATAAGGTAGGTGGTGGAATGTCACTCAGTCACTTCTAACTTCCGTTTGAGAAGTAAAATATCTTTAAAACCGGTATCAAGCGGACGTGCCTACACATTTATTAACGCACTGTAGTTACTGCACATTAAGTTTAGTATTTGTATTACCAGGTACTAAAGAAATGCACAGTAACTGGTGCTACTGTGCAGTTCTGACAGTGCACGCCTTTTAAGTGATGCTAATGTACAGCAGACTAATTCTACGGGGCATTAGCGCATTAGCATGGCTTTCACCGTGACATGCTAGTGCACAGTAGAATTAGTCTACTGTGCATTTAGCATCCATGTAAGTGTGCCCAGTGTTGATTTAAAGACTCCAGGTAATTGAGAATCGAGCATAACTGCATGTAGCTTGTTCTGGTGGTTAGGTATCCATTGTTGTTCAATATAAATTATTCAAATGCTTAAATGACCTGTTCAAAAGCCAGATTGTGTCATTTTTGCTGATGTGAGTTGGTACCACAGATTAACTACTATGCAAAGTGAATAAAGGAGACACTGTCAACCCAACGGATTTGCTAGTTATTCAGGGTAATGAATGAATTGTTTTTACAAATGTATAGTGGTCTGTGGCATGATGATGTATTTTGTTCCATGAGTAATTGCTGTAACTCTTTTAGGGTGCTATGCAACTAGTTGCTGAAATCATGCAAAAGTGCTTCTATTCCAAAACTCAAAAAAAGTGGTTTCGAGATACCCACAAGTTCACTTTTGGTCACTATATCAATCGAGTTATATATTTTCTACTGTTACTTGCAATGCTTTTTTTTTTTTTTGTATAGTAATAATTATTTAAATAATTTCTCCCGTCCTTTCCTTCAGCATTCACCCAATTGTACTGAAAAGTTTCTGATCCTGAATGCTGCTTACTAAGCTTTTGGAATTACTCCTTAGTGCACATCTTACTTGTCTCTGGGCGAGATAAAGAAGATGTATTTATTTATTTAGATTAGAAAACACAGACATTAATTAGCACACAAAAAATAGTTCTTCCCTGCAAAAACATTTATGATTGATGACATGTAAATCATTCAGTGTGATTAAGCATTCAGAAGTTTGCTAGATTATTTTAATCACCTACAAAAGCATATAGACCTCTAGAATTGGGTTGGAAATCTCATAAGAACAATTTTTGTGTAAGAATCCTGGCGGGGGGTTGGGCTAGAAGATCTATTAGGTCCCTTCCGACCCTAAAACTATGAAACTTTCCTCTCTCTCAGGTAGGTCCAGAAATACAAAATTAATGGTACACTGCATTTCTTCCTGCCTCATATCCTGGCACGCTCAGAGGCAAAGTAACAGGTTAAATGAAGCAAAAACTTAACCCAGCTTCCACACAGAAAAACAAAAAGTTTTATTTAAAAGATTTAATGTAACCCAATTTTTAAGTAACGAGCACACATAACTCCTCCCACTGACTTCATTGGAATAAACTATTGCTAACGTGTCTGAAAACTGGGCCAAGATTTCCCTCCCCAGCCTATCTGGACATGCCAGCCTGATCTGCCAATAGCAAAACAAAAACCAAAGAGGAGTATTTTTAGAACGTGCTGTCTTGAAAATCTTGCAAATTCGGGTAACTGAAAGCATTTTTGTTTTTAAATAAATATACCTTGAGTTTCCTGCTTCTCAAGATGCGACAAAATTCCCAAGGAGGCTCATTAGGAGGAACTGAAAGTGGTAGGACTGCTATTAAAGGAAGGCAGCTCCTGTTTTTGTAAGGCTCTGAGTTAAAACACCTGGCTTCCAGACCCGGCATCACGGGGTGGTTCACTTCATCTCTCTGCCTCAGTTTTCTCATCTGCAGGCTGGGGGCTGGTGTTCAGCTACCTCCTTGAGGGCTTTTAGGGGACTGATTCATCTTGGAGATCCTATTCTTAATTTTCTAGCTCTCTCCCCAACCCAGGAGGCCCATATAAATCCATATCAGCGAAAATGCTTTCACAGCTACCAGCTCCTTCTGACAGTGATCTTGCACTGGGTTTGCTGCTGCCCCTCTATTGAGATCAGGTAGAAGCCATATATTCAGCTGATTCGCACGACCCCTGAGCCTACAGTGATGCCTACAGGGGAACGCACAGCCGCATAATCTGTCCCTCTGGCTGACACTGGCAACCTGAGGCTACCAAGCTGCATCAACCCTGCAGAGTGTTGCTGTCATGCGGTACCATCGTTCAGAGGCCATCACTACCAAACTTGTTTGGTTTCTCCTTCTGAGTCACTTTGCTACCCCAGCAACTTTCAATGTGCAGGCAGCGAGTTGCAATTATGTTCCCCGATTGGTTAGGAATTGCAAGCATTGTGTCATTTTTGTTACTCCCACTTCCCACCTCAGCCTGCGTGCTTGTCTCATCCACCTGTTCTGTCTTTTATTTTAGACAGCAAGCTATTTGGGGTAGAGAACACCCGCTCCTACATGGCCAAACAACACCTTACACAATAGGTCCCCTGCTTGGTTGTCTTTAAATGCACTCTCCCGTTATAAATGTTGTATAATAAAATAATCATTCTGCCGGCAGGATGGAGGGTGAACATGATCCTAAAAGCAGAATAGTCTACTTCTTTCCATATCCGAATAAAGCAAAGTAAAACAAAACATCTAGACAATCAACTTCACTTGTCAATAGTTTAACCCTTAGCAGATTTAAGGCAATATCACAGCTGTTCCATGATTCAGAGAGGGAAGCAGCCAAAGGCCTTGCTCTGTATGCTCTTGCAGCCTCTCTCTGTTGGAGCCCAGCATCTGTGTCCTAAACCTGCCAAACATAACCTCTGAATGGTGACCAGCCTATTGGCTTCAAAACTAAAACATATTGAGGGGGAGTGGAGAAGTGGAAGGCAGTCCAGAGATGGGAGAAGGCAATGCCAAGAAAGCGTCACACAGATATATAGGAGCCAATTACCTTTGTAATTGTATTTTACTGATAAAAGACAACATTGTGTCCAGAATCCTGTAAGCCCTGCTTGCCCCTGTGACAAGTTACAGGTAGTTCAAGTGAAGATACAGAGTCTCCTTACAAGAGGATGACTTTATCATAACAGAAGAAAGAATAGATCCTGGGCCTAGGATGAATTCTCCAAATGTTGGCCCTGATCCCAGAAAGGGACTGAGAATACCTACAGTTCCTTCTAAAGTCAATCAGATGTGTCGGTGTTCAGCATCTCCACGATCTGGCCTTTATTAGCATCTATCTGAGAAGGCAGCAGAAGGTAGAAATGAAGCTCACCACATAAAGAGGTCTTCATTTCACAGCAACTGTATTAATGATCTACTCAGTATATGCACAGATGGCTCAGTCTGTAATAATACAATTCTAGTGCTCATATCAGGAATACAAATCATTTTAATCAAAAATGAGAATAGATACAGTTCAGACATTTGGCTTAATCAACCTCCAATAAAAATGTAAGGTCAAATAAAAATGTCAAGCCACCAGCTAGATTGTGCGTGTTTACTCAATATTGTCAGCTGATACAGATGTAAAATAGCATAACAACAACAACAGTTAAAGGCTTATCAACTCTTAACCCTAAAACCCAAATCCAAGGACTAGGCTCTTCAAAGGGTATAGATATACAATTTGCCAGGCCACACATTAGCTGCTGTGAGGTAGCAGTCAGCTTGTACATTCATATTCTGCAGTGGAAGCTAACATGTAGTGACTTACCTCTTTTTCATTCAAAGCTAAGCAACAGTGGTTTAGCCTTCACTTACCTTATGGTGGGTTCTGGGTACAACCGTAAACTGCATCCAACTGGAGGGCCCGGTGGCAATGTGGTGGGGCTACTCATGGTGGGGTAGCTCCTATAAAATACCACAAGTGTTGCAACCTCTAGGGTAAGGTGAGTATAGGGCACCTCAAAACCCTAGCCTCCACTGCCTTGTGGGTACTTTTTGGTTGGAGAAAGGCAGGAACATGGCCTCACTGAGGCAGTCAGCAGCAGCGCTTATCTGTTGCTCTGGCAGCAGCTGCAACCATCGAGGCACTGAACATCTGGATTCCATCTGGGTTTTGGATTCTGTCTCAATGGTCTAAAGGGGTGATGGTAAGTCTTGGGCAGCCTCCTTTCCTCCATACTCTTGCCTAGGCATACATGCCACAGGTATTGGTGATCAGACTTGTTACATGTATATCATGATCCAGAGGATCGACAGTTGCCTATTATGTCACGGTAAAGGTGTACACACAGGCCATGGCCATGCAGTAAAAGGACACCCCTTTTCATCCTGCAGTAAGTTATTTATATGATTATTTCAAAGTGAGCTACTGATTTACAGGGCAATATACATATACATACACATGTACATGTACGTGTGTGTGTGTGTGTGTACACACCGACACACACATATATGGCACATCAAATGAGTTTTAGTTCAGAATGCCCCACTTCCATTTTTTCAGAGCAGGGACACCGATACACGTGATGCTCAGGTGCTTTTAATTAGCATGACTCACTAATTAAAGCCCCCTCTGCCTCCCAGAGCACGTCTATAAACGTGCTCTTTAGTTAATGTGCATTAAAATAGGCTAATGTGCATTAAGCGTCACTTAAAAACTGTGCTCTTTAGTTAATGTGCATTAAGACAGGCTAATGTGCATTTTCCTAGTACCTCACAATGGAGGTACTAGATTTAACGTGTATAAACTAAAGTGCATTAATGCACGTATAGATGCGCCCCCAGTTACCTTTACTGTTTTTTTCCTTGCAGCAAAGGGGCTAAAAATAGTCTCTTGTTGGAGAGGGCAATGGAGGCACATAGAGGTTAAACATCTTGCCCAATATTAAAACAGAAAGTCTATACAACAGACTTGAACCCAGGGTCTTCTGAGCACTGGGTTGACATTCTGGTTAGTGGGCCATCCTTTCTTTGATTTTCAGAAGGCTCCTGCTTAGCAGTTTCTGAATTCCAGGCCTTGTACAGGAGGATTTAGTTTCATATACAGAAATGAATGCATTCAAAATTTCTAATCACTTTTGAATGAATTGCCCATATGTATTTTCTTTCACACAAGGAATAGGTGGTTCAGGGTTGGCTTGGCGCTCCACATTAAACTAGACAATGCAATGTGAATAGTGAAAAAATCAGGAACTATCTGGGAACTTCAGAAAATCTTACTATCTACATTATACACAGCTGTTTATAACTTTTCCTTTCTTCTACTCCTTGTATAACGCAAACTTTTCTTTCTGTAACCACATTAGTTCAGTCAGGCAAGGAAGACAGCTCTGAATATTCTTAATATTTAAAGGTTCCTTTCAAAATAATTCTAATAACTTTTCTATCAAAACACTTTTGAACTACACTATTTTCAGAAAGTTCAGCTATTAGCAATTTTATTTGCATCTATATTTCTTTTTGGAGAGGGAAATTTTCATTATCCTTTGGAGAGGTACTATATTGAATGCACTTGCTTTCATGGCCCACTGACAAATTCTACCATATTCCATATGCTATGCAAATCCACTCATGATAAACAGGATGTAGACTAAGGGAGGATGTGGCCCTCTATGATATGAATAAGCACATTCAATTTAGAAGGCAGGATGGTCTAAGTGCTCTGACAGAGGAGTCAGAAGTCCTGGATTATATTCTAGGCTCTAGAACTGATGTTCTGCGTGACCTGGGTCAAGTCACTTCACATCTCACCCTTTTTTCTGTCTTCCCTGTTTATATTATAAAATCCCTGAAGCAGAACTGTTTATTACTGTGTATGCATTCAGTGCCTCATACAGCACAGCCCTCATCCCATTTAGGTCTGTAGACACTACTTTAATTCAAAGAATGGAGAAAATCATAAGAATATTAAGGCAGAACTCACAGTAATGTGCAGGAGTAAACTCTAGTGCATATCATGCCAGAGTTTATTGTTCCTGGGCACTGTGTTTACACATGTACCTACCGCACACCGAACTGAGTCAGAGCAGCCCTGGCTGGCAGGGGGCCCCTGGGTCAGCCTGCCAGGCCAGGGCTAAATGACCCAGCTCAATGTGTTGTGGAGGGGCTGGCTGGGCCATGAAGGTGCTTCAGTGTGGGGCTGGCCAGCAGGCAGTCTCTGCATGGAAGTATCCACATACCCCAGCCAGCCCTGTCAGCATCTACATGTGCATTGCTGTGGAGTAAAAAACTCCACTGTAGGATAGTACTTGTATTTACACGAACTAGTGGACTTCATTAGTTTACTCCAGCCTAATAGCCCTGCACATGTAGACGTTGAGATGTTTACTGTGGAGTTAATTAGGCAACTCTGCAGTAAACATCTTATGTAGATGCACCCACTGTCATGGAGACTGAAATACAGGAAGTTAGGCCAGGGAACCAGGAGTTGCATTGAACGTTTGATTTGATTAGGTGCAGGGCCCATTTTGCATTAATATTCTGCTATACATTATGCTATACTTTCGTTTTCACCAAATATAGACCATGGAAGTTTGTCTTAAGTAAAGAATCAACAAAAAAAAATGTTCTTGAAACTAAAAATGTTAATAGCTCAAGTGACTGGGTAATTTTTTTTATTTTAAAAGCTATTAGAATATATTAGATATGTTAACAATACCTTTGAATATTTAGGTAGTGTTGGAGTAAAGTTGTAGACATGATGGTCCAGGCAATATGAGAAACAAGGATTTTGGGGGGTGATATCTTTTATTGGGCCAGCTGTATAACTGGGGGAGGACTTAGACTGGCTTTTTAGCATAAGGTAATCTTCCTCACTTCTGGGGAGAAAAAGCAAAAGCACATTCTTTATGTACAATTGTTCCTTTCCTCCCAAGGAGTCCAGAGTTAACATGTTCATAGACATTAACATACCAGAATATTTTAAAGCGTGTTGTGAATAGTTATGTTGAAGTAAATTGTAAGTAATGTGCGATACAGGATTTATTTAGTTTGCTAGGTTGCTTCTTATACATTTAATTCCTTGAAAATTAGGCAGTTTAGGCACTCACAAAGTAAGGTGACGTATTGGTCAAGCGGTCCTAAATCGTCCTCATTTTTGTTTTAATATCCTGTGTAATGGTATTGCCTGAGAGAATTTCTAGTGCTTTTTGTATAATGAGACCGGCAATAGTGGATCTGATACTTAAGATGCTGAATGCACTTCACTCCCGTTGGTTTAATTTTATCATGTATTATTGTGCATTACAGTTTCACAGTTTTCATAATTTCATAGAGTTTATGGCCAAAGTACCCGTTAGATCATTTAGTTTGCCTTCCTGTATATTACAGGCCATTAAGTTTCACACAAAGATGCTATATCAAGTCCAAACACTTTAGTTAGACTAAATCATTTCAGTCCTCAGGAGACTAAACTGTGCACCACAGGCAGGGAACACCAATGATGCCAAAGCCTGAGGCCCTGCAGTGGCAAGGAATTGATTAGTGAAATATGTCCAAATGATCAGGGCAGGAAAGCTATGCCCTATAACAGAGAGGAAACACCCCCTCCCTACAGCCTTGGCCAACCTCTCTCATCCTCTCCCACCTTAAATCCGTCAACCACTCTGCGGCGTAAGCAACACACTTAGCCAGCCTCGGGTGCCCTCTTACAGGCGACACAAGAATAGCAGCCATTGCCACTCTACCTCAGCCACTGTAACAGTTGGCCTAGCCCCTGCTGCTGCCACCACCACCGCCACCATTTCATTTTTTGCTTTCAGCTGTGGGGTCCTTCTGAAACAGATTGACTGAAAAAACCAAAAGCTAGACACAATTAAAAAAAAAAAAAATATATATATATATATAAGCCTCCACCAGGAAAAACTAAAAATGCATCTAGCCAAGTGTGATTCAGGGAAAAGAACCTCCTTCCTGGCCCCAAGCAACTGGTGGAAGTGTTGAAACTTGAAAGTTTATGCTAATCATTGACTTAAAGCTGAGCTGCCAATATTATGAACATATTGAGGACAAGGTGAATCGTCAAGCCCATGAAAGAACAGCATTCATAGGAGAATGTCTAGATTATTAGATTTCAAGGTCAGAAAGGACTATCAAGACATCAAGACTGACTTCTCTCTACCACCCATGCATAGACGGGTAAGATTTTCTCCCAGAAGCTATATTACAGCATATTGTGTAAAGACAATCTAATTTTCAAGACTCCAAATGACAATTAGTCCACTGCTGCCCTGGTAAACTGTTCCAATGTTTAATTAGTCTTACACTTAGAAAATTAATTTTATTTCAAGGCTGTATTCATCAAATTTCAAGTTTTAGCCATTGGATCTTGTTTTTCATTTTCCACAAAGTTGGACAGCTGGGGATCTGTCTCATCTACTCCAGATTAGAAACCAGTATTTGGCAAAGATTTCTGGCATGATATTTGCAAAATAGTATTATTTACTAAATAATCTCCATTTGGAATAATACTCAGATGTTTGGAAGGTATTTGACTATATACTATATATTTTAATATATAATTTTGTTTTTTGGCATCTAAACATATAGGAAATGAAGTCCATTTAAAAATCAAACACATCTACATAAGGCAGGCAAATTATAAATCTGGAGAATTTGGTCGGCAGAAGCAATGGAATTTGCATGGACTTAATGTGTGATTATATTATTATAAGCAAGAGGAGAAAATAATCATACAAGACAAATATCAAGCTGAATAGGTGATAATACCACTGTCCCTCATTCCTGCAACAAGCCATTAAGCTTGAGGAATCTGTGACTCCACTAATTAAAAGGGATGATACAAACAGAGCGGGGAATTGTTAAAATAAAAGGAACCCTTGGAAGTCTTAATCCCACCATCTTTTAACAATTTGGTTTAAAAACAGTCAAGTTTGAAGTCATTCGTTCATTATTTGGTTTCACTTACACGCCAAGGACAATGTTGAAAGCTTAAACATCTTTCCAAATAAAATGGTGTCTTCCAATCTGGTTTTCATTTTGTAAATGAACTTTTCAAAGCTCTAAAGAGGAAAATAAAGTGATATTAAAGTGTGGCCGCATCTTTAAGTCAGACCCCTTTGAGTATTCAACAAGCAATTGCCAACTGCTAAATGAGGGAAAGGTCACCATTTGTTTTTGCTTTATTGATCTGATGAAATCAATAACTGTGTAGTGTTTCTTGAAATCTGTTGTTTCCTCTAAGATTCTCTGAACCACATTTATGATATTTTTTTCCTGTTGTATTTTTAGTCATTATTTTGTTTAATTATGGTTCTATGCTTACGTGCATGTCAACTGTGATAGCACCCATACCCTATCATAAAAAGGGCCTGTTGCCGCTTTCTTGTCCACACACAGCTTGCAGCCAGAGACAGGAAATGTTGTGAGTGGAAAGGATAAAGGGGAACAATCCTAAATTTGACAGATCCATATACTTTAATTCAGGTGCTGATATTTTGAACAAGAGAAGGAAACATTTGTTTAATAAAACAATTCTATGGGATAATAATGAAGGAGACTGTTTGTCTGTGCAAGTGGCTAAACCCCTCCTTAGGTCCAGGCTCAGTAAAGGAAGGGGAGGTACCACTTTTTATCTCTTCTACAGAGCAGGTTGTTGGAGAATGCAAGGCCAGAGGTTTAAATGGATGGGGCCTGTATCAGAAATAGTCACAGTAGTTGCAGATAGAAGTGAGGCTCCTTGCTGTAACCTACAGTGCTTTGCAGAAAGCATCATGAATTACAGTGATCCCCCAGACACAACAGACATTAGCTGTTGGGTCCTTGTGGTTGGGGGATTCAGCTGCAATTTGGAGTGACTGCAAGTCTGCAACCACTCTTCCCTAGCCCCAGCCCTGCCTCATCCTAGCTCCAGCTCTGTCTTCAGAATGGGATTGGGGGAAGGGAATGGAAGGGGTTTGGTCTGGGTTTTTTTCAGATGATGCTGGAGGGTAGGGTGGGTGGATTGGAACCCCCCTACTCCCTCCCCCCAAGGTGGATTAGCCCAGTCCTGCTCCTAGTGCATGCAGACATTAATGAAGATGCTTCATTTTGGATCATCTTCAACTGAACCTCCATGCAATGAAGGTTCAGATGGTTTCAGAATCAGGCCCTTTTAAAGTGCACTGTAGCTGTGCACTTGTGTGTTGGTCATGGCTGTAGAGTGCTTTCGGGGGCCAGAGCTGGCAAAAAGTGTCACTTCTGTCTGTGCTTAGTGCTTCCTGGGGATGCTCATGCATGCAACACTTTGCCCAAAGCTGTTCCTTTGGTCAGAATCCAGATCAATCTTTTCTTAGCTACTTGTTAATGGCATGAATAAAGTGGGTAAATATCACTCGGTGTTCAGAGACCTTTGATATTTAGTCAGTATGATCTGTGTGTAAATTCTGAAGATGGAAAATCAAGTAATCAAGCATTAGGGAATGCAGAGTTAAGACTGAAAGCTCATCAATAGGTAAGTTTCTAATCCACAGCTTGCTGGAGGCTGTCACAGTGCTAGCCAACCATCACCACACTTTCTCCAACTTTCTTTCTAAGATGGTGAAACATTTAAGTAGAGCCATGTTCTGTAATAGAAGTGATTCTCCAAATGGTTGAAGTGTAAAATGCTCTTTCCATAAAGCTCCCTTAAGGCCATTGCATGCAAGTCTATTAAATCAAGTGGCAGCTTTAGAGCAAACCAGAGACACACAGGCAGGTTCCTAATAGTTACAATTATCCGCTTTTTACAGAGGAAGGAAAGAAAAACTGAGATTAAGTCATTTGTTTATTAGGGAAGAATAAAGCCTGGACCTCCTGACTCAGATGGTACATCTACACATGTGTTTTAATGCACAGTAACTTATTTTACTTTGCATTAAACATCATGGTACCATGTAAAAAAAAATGTGATGATACTAACATGTGACGTTAGCATGTTAACATCTGTGTGATGATGCTACATCCTAACATACATGGATAAGCTCTACCTGTCTCAAGAAGTTTATGGGCCAACAAAAGTTAAGGCTCTACTGGACCTGGTACTAGCCAAAGGGGATGATCTAGTCAGAGACCTAAAAATCGAAGGGAAGCTGGGAGACACTGACCATGACTTGATCACTTTCATTCTCCATCGCAAGCTGGCAAGTCAGTCAGCAATGCTGGAGTCCTCGACTTCAGGAAAGGCGACTTCCATAAGCTCAGGAAGCTTGTTGTTGAGGCCCTGATTTGACAGGGAGGGGAGTTTATGATGAGCGGTTGCTCTTTAAGGAAGCAATCCTAAAAGCACAAGGCAAGTCCATTCCAACCCATAGGAAAGGTAGTAAGATGGCTCAGAACCCCCCTTGGCTGAACAGGGAACTCATGGACCTCCTACATCTAAAAAGAGAGGCTTATAAAGGATGCAAGACAGAAAACACCGCTAAGGAGGAGTATACTGCACTATAGGGAGAGATCTAGGAAAGCCAAGGCTGTAACTGAATTTCAACTGGCTACACAAATCAAGGACAATAAGAAGTCCTTCTTCAGATATGTTGGAAGTCAGAAAAAAAAACAAGGGCAACATTGGATCCCTGATAAACCAAATGGGGCAGCTGACAATTGACATTCCAGGAAAAAACCAATCTGCTTAATGATTATTTTGCAGCGGTCTTTCACCAGCCCAAAGGGACCACCCTGTCTGACATGATGTGGGATGACCAGGGTGAAGGTGAATATATACCCACCATTGGCATAGATCTTGTGAGGGTACCCCTTGAGAGGCTAGACACTCACAAATCAGCTGGTCCAGATAGATTGAATCCAAGAGTGCTAAAGGAACTGGCAGACATCGTAGTGTGGCCACTGGCAAGGATATTTGAGAACTCATGGCACTTGGATGAAGTTTCAGAAGATTGGAAGAGGGACAATGTGGCCTACCTTCAAAAAGGGAGGAAACTACAGGCCAATCAATTTGACCTCAATCCCTGGAATGATCTTGGAAAAATTACCAAAGAAACCATTATTGGCAGGCTAACAGAAGGCAACATTCTGAGGGATAGCCAGCATGGGTTTGTTGCAAGTAGGTCTTGTCTGACCAATCTCATTTCCTTCTATGACCAGGTGATCCATCACCTGGGCAAAAGGGAAGAGATTGATACAATATATTGGTATTTTAAAAAAGACTTTGACCTGGTGTCCCATGATGTCCTCATGGAGAAATTGGGTAACTGCAGCCTTAACTACCATACAGTCCAATGACTAGGGAACTGGCTCCAAGGTTGGACCCAAAGACTGGAAGTTGATGGAACTGAATCAACGTAGCACCCAATGACCGGTGGTGTCTCCCAAGGCTCCATTCTCATACCTGTACTAGTATCATAGTACTTAGGGTCAGAAGGGAATTAAACAGATTATCAGGTCCGACCCCCTGCCCTGGGCAGGAATGGGTGCCGGGATTGTATCACCTCAGTCAAATATCTGTCCAGCCTCCTCTTGAAGACCCCAAAGGTAGGAGAGAGTACCACCTCACTTGGGAGTCCATTCCAGAGCTTGGCAGCCCTAACTGTAAAGTAGTGTCTCCTGATGTCCAGCCTAAACCTTCTCTCTAACAATTTGTGGCCATTATTCCTAGTAACCCCATGTGGTGCCCAGGGGAACAGAGCTTCCCCCAATTCCCATACTCTTTAATGTCTTTATAAATTATCTGGATTCTGGTGTCAGAAGCGGACTGGCCAAGTTTGCCGATGACACCAAACTTTCGGA